>NC_084825.1:26135075-26435075 GCF_958449725.1 Rosa rugosa
TTTTTCTAACTTTCTGGCTAAACCAAGCCCATTCTCGTCCTACATCACGGTTGACCCATAAAACCCCTCTAAGTTGAGGTTGTGCGGCTCGGATGCTTCACATTGCTTTCCGTCTTTAGAGGGCGTTTTGGAGCATGCACGCACAAGATGCTAGATTTTCATAGTAGTATAACACATCACTGTTGAACTCTCAGCTGGAGTGAATGGTATTTTCGATATGATGAGTTTTTTTTTTTGGAGCCAATTATATCGTGTCATAAGGTGACCAAAACATTAAAAAGCCATCATATTTCTAATTTTCATAAATTATAAAAATGACAATGCGTGTGAAAAGCTATTGTTAATCTTCATATATATATATATCGTCTTTTTGTAAACCGATATTCTGTTGTTGGCAATGTCGTGAGATAATTTGATTTTTACTCATCCACCAGCTATTGTCTTTTTTCTAAAAATAGTTTTTGAAGGAGATGAATAAGAATAAAAATTTGGGCCAGCATATAAGACCACTTTTAGTAGGTTTATTATTAGACCACTTAGATAATCCGTTGCCAAAAAACAAAAGTGTTTTACCAACAGGGTCTTATTTGGTTGGTTGGGTAACAGAGCGCTACTCAAATTTTTAGGAGAAAAAGTACATTTTTATTGACCATCAAAGCATAAATTACATGAAGTCAACCACGATTTGAAAATAAACCCCTAATGAGTACAAAAAATTTAAAAAATATAAAAAATGATAATTATATATCGCCATCTGTTTCCTAAATATATGGCCTGTTGGTTTGGGGTTCCTTTTTGCATGGCGTAGTCTAATTAGAAATATAAAATAAATAAATAAACATGGTTTAAATAATAAACGTGTACAAAAAGTCAAGCTGAATTATATGTGGTTTCCCACCAGGCCACCAACCACAAGCTTCCCACTACTCTGAAGTCGTCCCTCAAAAAGTAGTAAGGGGAGAGACAAGAAACTACAAGGATCCAGAGAAGGTACGTTTGCTAATTGGTTTATTTTTTCTTCGTCAAAAAGACAAATGAGTACAAATATTAATTGAAACTTTTTCAAGTTTTCATTCATCCATACAACAAAAGGCAAAAGGTAAATTATAAGTCTTCCCATCCATTGATGTGTCCACCCACAAAAGAAAAGAGCAAAACGCACGAACGCGTTTCTTACACTGTTGACTTGTTTGATCAAGGACGATTGGTTCAGTCTATAAATACCTCATTCCATTTAATCTGGATTTTATCAAATTAAACATAAATCATGGGGTTATCATCTCTATGCTTAATAACTGTGTCCATCTATATCCTTTCAACAATTGTGTTGTTCCATCTTGTGGTGGCCAACTCTTTGCAGTCATATAATACTCCTACTTGCCATGATGACGAGATCTATGCCTTGCTGCAATTCAAGCAAAGCTTTGTCATCAACAAAAGTGCTTCAGTTTATGATGGTGCTTATCCAAAGATTTCTTCATGGAAATCAAACAGCAGTTGTTGCTCATGGGATGGCGTAGAGTGTGATGAGAAGACGGGTCACGTGATTGGGCTTGATCTTAGTAGCAGTTATCTCTATGGCTCTTTCAGCTCCAACAACACCTTATTCAGTCTTGTTCATCTTCAGCGTCTGAACCTCGCTGATAATCACTTCAATTTCTCTCAAATTCCTACTAGCATTAGGAACTTTCCAAGGCTCAGGTATCTCAACCTCTCTTACTCTGTCTTTTCTGGTCATGTCCCATTTGAAGTATTACAACTGTCTAAGTTGTCTTCCCTCGATCTATCTCGCAATGATGATATGTTTTCTAATGAAGACTTGTTGAGAAGCCTAGCTCAAAATTTAACTGGCCTACAAACACTTGATCTTTCTTCCATTAATATATCATCCACAATACCCGACACCCTGACAAATTTGTCTCGTTTGACATCCCTCACCCTTGATAGATGCGGCCTCTTTGGCAAATTACCAAGAAGAATCTTTAAATTAAAGACTTTGAAGGTTCTTAGTGTGAGCGGAAACCGTGCTCTCACGGGGTATTTTCCTGATGACTATAGTGTAAGTAGTCCTGATCTCATGTCACTCAAACTCTCGTCCACTAATTTTTTTCATCAACCTACCTTCTTTGATAGACAGGTTTCATTCACTGAAAGAGTTGGATGTGAGTTCATGCAATATTTCAGAAGGTCCAGTACCATTTTCACTTGGTAATCTTAGGGATCTCATCTATTTGGACCTTTCATATAATAAATTTAATGGTCAAACCCCTATAGCTACACTTAGTAATCTTAGGGATCTCATCTATTTGGACCTTTCATATAATAAATTTAATGGTCAAATCCCTACATCTACGTTGGGAAACCTCACCCAACTTACATATCTATCACTTTCTAATAATTATTTTCATGGTTCAGTCCCCCAGTCCTTGTTCAATCTCATGAATCTTCAAACCCTTAAGCTAGATCATAATAGTTTGAGTGGTATGGTAGAGTTCCAGAAGTTTCTTAACCTACAAAAACTCACCTCTCTAGATCTGTCTAATAATAATCTGGAATTGCTCGCAGAATCAAGATTTTTGAATAATACAACTATTGTACTTCCAAAGTTTCAGTATCTAAGATTGGGTGGGTGCAACATAAGAGAGTTCCCAGATTTCCTAAGATCTCAAGAAGCATTGAATGAGTTAGATCTCTCTGGAAACAAATTGCAAGGCCAAATACCAAAATGGATGTGGAACACAAGCACTCAAACTCTGTATTACATTAACATTTCACATAACTTGCTGTCAGGCTTCGAGAAATCTCCAGCTGTCCTTCCATCGCTTCACCTTGAATACTTAGACCTGTCATTCAACATGTTTCGTGAATTATTACTGTTCCCTTCAACATCCTTCTGGTACTATAACATTGCAAACAACAAATTAACCGGACGAGTTTCACCAATGATTTGCAATATGACTTCTCTTGATTATCTTGATTTGTCAAACAACAAGTTGATTGGCGACCTACCTCATTGTGGGAGAAATTTCAGTGTTAATCTGGAATAGCTCAAACTTGGAAACAACTCATTTCATGGAAATCTTCCTCAATCATACACCAATGGAAGCAATTTAAGGATGATCGATATCAGTCACAACAATTTCCATGGGCAACTACCAAGGTCACTGGCGAATTGTGCAAGTCTTGAAAGTTTAGTCCTTTCACACAACAATTTTAGTGATACCTTCCCTGTTTGGTTGGGGGCTCTCCCTGAGTTGAAAATTTTGAAAATGGACCACAATGTGTTCTATGGAGTGATTCTGAAACCTGATAAGAAGAATCTTCAATTCCCGGTGCTGCGTATTCTTGATTTGTCTTACAATGATTTCTCAGGTCAGTATCCATTTGAATACATTTTTTCTGGAAATGGGACAACAAGTATCACTCGTGATTTGGAGTATTACCACTTTTATTCATATTCTATCGGGTATTACTCAATCACGATAATCTGTAAAGGTGTGGAGAGATACTACCCAAGAGTTCGAGAGGACTTGATACTCATTGACATCTCAAGCAACAATTTTGAAGGGAAGATTCCTGAATTCATTGGGAAACTCCAGGGGATTTGGTCACTCAATCTCTCCAATAACATTCTCACGGGTCACATCCCATCATCCTTGAGCAACTTATCAAGGCTTGAATCGTTGGATCTTTCACATAACAAGCTCTCTGGTGAGATTCCTCAGCAACTGGCACAACTTGATTCTCTCTCGAAGTTCAATGTCTCTCACAACAATCTCACAGGCCCTGTTCCACGGGGAGCCCACTTCACTACATTTGACAGCACTTAATATCAGGGAAACCAAGGATTGTGCGGAGATTTCTTGCCAAAGAAATGTGGAAATTCTGAGGGCACTCAACTTCCGCCTTCAACATCAGAAGATAATAACTCGGGCTCTGGAATTGAATTAGATTGGAAATTTGTTGTGGCAGGGTCAGGGAGTGGGTTGTTGGTGGGAGTGGTTCTTGCAGACTTTGTGATTACCAAGTGGAATGTGTGGTTCATTGAGATTGTTGCAGTACTGATCATGTTTTCGAAAAGGATAAGGAAGCAGAGTGTTCGATCAGTACTGATTATGTTGCCATGAAACAAAGACAAAAAACTGGGGCTTGTTGATTAATTGTTCGGTGCTCGTTTTTTTTCTGGAGTTTGGTTTGATGTCCTTGTTTAGTTGTAACTTTTGCATTCTTTCTCTTTGTACCATGGGCCGGAATATTTTTGAAGGTCCTTGATGTTGGTTAGTAATCTTGTGTAATGTTCCTGGGTGGCTTTGGTCTAGTCCTCCAGCCAGTTTGTATTCTCTTTTTTTTCTTTAATAAATTTTCGAGAGGGGACGAGGAGTTAGTCCCTCTCTCGCTTTCCAAAAAAATAATAATAATAATAAAAAAAGTACCGATCAAGTTGCTCTTTGTTTTTAAGTTGTGTTTCCAATTTCTTATTAACTCTTACTCAAATTCTGTTAGGACATGGTATTTTTTGTCGAAAACATAAATATAAATCACAATCCGAATCAGATACAGCAACTAGAAAGTGTAGTGGCATCAATATTTAAACCGTTTAGCTTTGTGAATGTGTGAAGCAAACAAAACAGAATGTTTTCAAGTCAGTTTTAGGTGAAGCCAAAACAGTTTCATTTTCTGACGACGGTTTCCCTTGAACAGATTGGAGCCAATTACGGAGTCGTTTCAAGCCCCAAAATCGCATTCAAGCTCCGTGAGGGTGAGGTCGTTGAATGCGCTGCTGAATGTGTTTAGATGTAATATATTGATCAAGAGAAATGATTTAGAGACTGCACACCAGGTGCTCGACGAAATGCCTACCATGGGATTTGTGCCCATTTTGGGTTCCAAGAGAGTGTCTGGTGAGATTTTGGACAGAGGGTGGTTTCCTGATGTGACAACTTATACCATATTGATGGATGGGTATGTGAAGCAGGGGAAGCTGGTTGAGGCTATTAAGGTTATGGATGAGATGGAGGATAATGGGGTTGGTGCCAATGAGGTTACTTATGGGGTTATGATTGAAGCTTATTGTATGGAAAAGAAGTCGGGTGAAGCGGTTAATTTGCTTAATGATATGGTGGAGAAGAGGTATATACCGAGCTCGGCACTCTGTTGTAAGGTGATTGATGCGTTCTGTTGCGAAGGGAAGGTGGAGGATGCTTGTGAACTGTGAAAGAGGTTATTGAAGAAGAATTGCACACCGGATAGTGCGGTATTGGGCACACTCATATACTGGCTTTGTAAGAAGGGAGAAGTGTGGGAAGCCAGGACATTGTTTGATCAGTTTGAGACGAGTGAGCCTCCAGATGTCCTGACTTACAACGTGCTTATTTCTGGGATGTGTGAAGTGGGAGAATTGTGTGAGGCAGGGAGGTTGTCGGATGACATGGTGGAGAAGGGATGTACTCCAAATTCTTTTACATATAATGTACGTATTGATCAAAGGATTCTGTAAGATTGGAAAAGCGAAGGAGGGAATTAGGATTTTGGACAAGATGTTCGAAAAAGGCTGTTTGCCAAACAAGTCTACTTATGCTATGTTGATTGAGGGGCTCTGTGACTCAGGAGAGGAAGCTGAAATGGCTAGAGTAATATCTATGGCAATGTCAAGTGGAGACAAATATTGACAGTGATTCCTGGATCTTTTCCTTACGAAGGTTGTTGGTGATTTGCATACTGGGGAAAGTGTTCTAGACAGAATACTGCTGGAGAATGCTGATTAGAGCCCCAGACCTTGTGGTCTTGGAATATGCTGACCTTGATCTCACCCACAATGTTTCTCAGGTTGGTATTTTGTTATTCCATCCATTCTTTTTCATTTTGGGAAGAAATAAATGTTGTTAAACATATTATGAATGATATTAACAGATCTGTTGGAGCCCTTTTGCCTCTTTTTAACAGTACTTTTGGTGTAGTAAGCTATCTGACTTTATTCTTAGGGATCGTAGAAAATTGCTATATCTGCTCTAATTTTTGCTATGGCATGGCTGCTTACTTTTGGTGTAATGTGGAAGGCTAAACTACCTCCTAAGGTACAGGCGTTAGTATTATCATAACCACTGCTCATTCTGTGTGTGTGTGTGTGTGTGTGTGTGTGTGTGAGAGAGAGAGAGAGAGTACTTATTATATTTTATTTATTTATTAATCTACGATGTAAAAATTCTGAGGTAGCGGCAGATTTCTATCTGGCTCGCTAAAAGAAACGTAGTTGGGAGATATTATTTGGGACTGAAAATACGACAGAGAAACTCTTGGGCTAATTTTGATACACTCGAATGTTCTTCTGATTAAGTTATTGTACAATTAATTGATCATCATTCCTCGTTTCAATATTACGTCTGTGTTAAATATAGTAATGTTTTTCTTTTCCTGATGTAGATGGTCAAGCATGCTGACGTTCGTCTGGGTTAATGTCTTAGTAAAGGGTAAGGTTTCTTGATCAACCTAGGTCTTCAGTCCTATTGCATATTATTGGTTATCTCTTTATATATTATATTTAACTCCATGCAGATATTTTATGTATGCAAATGCCCAACTTGTTTTAATCAGCTGGTTTCTACCTACCCTGGATCATTGATGCTAGTTTTAATCCTGGTAAGTTCACCTATCACACTGAAATTTTTAAGGTTCATGTACTGTCCAAAGAAGTTGTCTTCAACTTGTGAAAAAAAATAAAAATAAATAAATAAATAATTGTGGCTGAAGCACCATCTGTGTTTATAAGAAATGAACTCTCTATTGGAATAGGGAACAATAAATAAGAAACAAAAGCTGTGGACTAGAAGTCTTTTATAGGCTAGTCGATCTGTTGTAGTCTACTTTGTTTATATTTTGTCACTTGTGGCTGCATCGCCATCGTTTGAATGAATTCTTTGTTTATGTTTATATGCAGTGCCAGATCATACTTCAAGAGAAAGAATCATAAGAGACGGGGTTGTACTGAAGCCTTTAGACTTTAGTGGTGTCCATTGTGAACAATTAAGTTCGAAGCACCCAAGCTTGTGAAACTGTAGTTTACGACATAACTGTGAACTGTCTAGTATATTTTAGACTGGACGGCTTATATTACTTGTGATCTTCTAGTTCTGAGTTTGGTTCTGTAGTGTTCGATATCTGTTATGCTTTTTATTCTTCTAGTGTGAAATCCTGGTGAGCTGCTGCTGTAGTAGAACTATTTTGTTTGAGTTTTAGTGAAATTTTTTTTTTCAAAAAACATAAAGAAAAATAAAACTTGAAAGGCCATAACATTGACGGTTAAAGGTTATCAGAATGTCCCTTAGTTTATGTTTGAGCACCGAGACAAGTTGTAGATTAGACTATAGAGTATAAAGATCTTGAAAACTTATGTTTGAATGCCCGATAACTGGCCTCGAAGTTTTTGCATGGTTTTGCATGTAAGGCTACGGAAGGGTTGAGTTGATGTAGGGAGCAGCCTGAGCAGCTTTTAACTTTTCTGTAATAGTGGTCCATCAACAATGCGAAAATGCATTGATAATTTGCCCTGTTTACTCTGTGCAAGCAAGGTATATACCCACTTCATAGATGTAATTGACTGGATTTCATGAACTAATTTCAATAGTTCTTGGGGATTCTTTGTTTCATGAATAACTACCGGTCCTATGCTTCGGGCTGTGATATACTGGCTTTTATATCACCATGATTGAAGTTACCATAAGTCAGGCACCATATGCCCATCTTTCACTGATGCAAGCTGATTCTTGGTGACAGGACACTCAAATTTGTTTTTGGCATTTCATCTAACAACTTAGGTGCACAAACCAATATTTAAAACTATCAATCAAGGACGTTGATCCATAAAAGCATTACCCAGTGTTAATAAGAGGCAAATTGGCGCATATCCATGTGGGCTGTGATCATAGCATTAGAGAAGAACTGGAAGTGCTTTTGGACAAAGGAAATTATGGAAACGTACGTTCGCTAATAGAGTTGTTTTTGTGTATCACAAGGACGTACACCCGTAAAAGTAATGTGAAGGGTTGACGCATAAAACCCCTCTAAGTTGAGGTTGTGCGGCTCTGATGTTTCACATTGCTTGCCGTCTTTAGAGGGCGTTTTGGAGCATACGTTTGGTAATAGAGTTGTTTGTGTGTGTCACAAGGACGTTGACCCATAAAAGCATAACCTAAATGGAGGTTGTGCCGCATGCTTCACATTGCATTCCGTCTTTAGAGGGCGTTTTGGAATTTGGAGCATACGTTTGCTAATAGTGTTGTTTGTGTGTGTTTTCTTGTCCTCTCTATCTTTTTTTCCTTTTTTTTTTTTTTAAGTATACAATCTGTTTATATCACCATGATTGCAGTAACCTATCTCTTTTTTTTAGTTCCTGTTGCAGAAGCCACTACTCTTCGAGATAGACTCCTAAGGAGACTCAAAACTCATCATTAACTGTGTCAAAAAGAGGATCCAACCACCATGGAGAGTGCTCAACACATTAGAGATATTTGACAGCTAGTCGGCTTATTTGATTGAATTTCCATTAGTCATGTCTATAGAGAGGCAAATTTTGCACAAATGCGCTCGCGAATTTAGGTCATAAATTTGGAAAAGGCCGTATTTGGACTGACTCCATCCCTAGTGAAGTTTCTAGAGTTACTTTATTTGATGTTGTAAACCTTGGTTGCCCAAAGGGCATTCACCTATAATATAGTTTTTTTTTTTGTAAAAAAATAAAATTAAAATAAAAAAGAACATGATTGCAGTAATCATAAATCATGCTGGTCACCGCATGAAAAGTTGATTCTTTCTCACACGGCACTATCAATCAAGGACGTTAACCCATAAAAGCATAACCTAGCTAGTCTTGAATAGAGAGTGGAACATTGGCGCACATCCATGCGGGCTGTAATCATAGCATTACAGAGGAACTGGGAGTGCGTTTAGACAAAAGGAAAATGAAACAATTTGGATAATTATTGATTTTCTTTAATTATAAAGAAAACTAGCATTCCTTCATACATGCTCTGCATGTGCAATTTTTTTTTTTTTAAGAAAATAAAAAAGAAAAGATAATGGAAGCAAACGGTTAGTGCGGAGAGAATATAGTGGGAGAGAAAAGTGGGTTGTGAGATTTTTTTTTAATAAAAATATATTTTGTAATTGTCGTAATTGTCTTTGTAATTTAATTACTTGTCAAAGTGTTTTAATCTTCTAAGGTCATTTCTGTCAAAATTTTTAATTTTGGCTAACAAAGCATCTTTTCTTAATAATAGTATAGATAAATAAAGATATAAATGGAAAAATCAAAGTTTGGTTTTCAATGTACTAAATACCTGATTTTCGATGGTAGTGGAGTTTATGTGATATACAATTAATGAGAAATATTCAAAAGAAAATGTTGGAGGAGGAAGTCACTATCATTCTTTTGAACGGAGAAAGACTAATATCTTGGTCACGTGTGCAATCATTTTACAACTGAAAGCTAGTCCAATTGCAAGGATGTTTCCTATTTTAGCAATTACATTAATAAAAAATATGTGGTCTAGAGAGACCAATTAAGTAATTAATGACAACCAAATAATTATGTGAAGAGAAGACCCACGTATGAAGAGTGCGTTTAATTAAGGGAGGACCTTTTCTTTTGTTTCAACTGTCCCAGAATTTGAAACTTGATGAAGGAAGTCGACCCTCTTAGAACCGATTCTTATATATATGGACATATATAGAAGGGAACTGTGACTTGGGGTTCCAGAGTTACACACTAGTGTAGACTTTGACCGGTGCTTGTATAAACTTTGCCACCAAACACCAACGGCCTAGTGGAAGGAGAAACTCTTTCAATATGCGTTACTTCAACTTATTGGGGGTACTCGTTTTCTGGCAATGTAGAAGGAATCATGGAAGAAGTTACGGGTTTGTTTTATTTCTGTCCTCCCAAGTGTCTCCTCCTATATGACTTCTGTTTCTATATCACAAGCACTAAACTGTAATTAATCACCGGAACAAACAATTGCCAATGTCATTACAACCAGCAATGTGCGATATATCCATGGACATTGCAGTGCCCAGTGTGATCTGCATGTGACTGTGAAGCGTTAGAATGTCCCACGTGTGAATCGGCAGTGTCGATGGAGCCACTACCGCTGCTTCAGTGAGTCCGATCTTCACCGGCGCTCAATTAGAAGCTGCTTCCTCTTCCAATTCTTTACATTCAACTCTTTCATGAGATTCATTTAAGCCTATCCCATAGGCAAAGTCAAGTTCGTGCCTACATTCCAAGTTTCCACTACATCTGCTAATGCTTTTAAAGGAGATCCATTAAGCTGACAATCTTCCACCCCCAGCAACAACAACCCAACTAATTATAGGATCATCAATGACCTTCTGAAAGAACTCTTATATCTGTCCTAGTTCGCACGCATGATATGTAGATATATCGGTTGGATCTGGCCATTTGCTAAAGATAGAAACATGTTCGACTTCTAGACGGAA
Source organism: Rosa rugosa (assembly GCF_958449725.1). NCBI lineage: Eukaryota > Viridiplantae > Streptophyta > Magnoliopsida > Rosales > Rosaceae > Rosa > Rosa rugosa. The sequence continues at coordinate 26,145,567 of NC_084825.1, forward strand.
AACAAGACTTCTTTTTTTTCGATAATCGAGCCAGTAGGGTGAATATAATTCATCAAAAGCCAGAATAGGCCGTTACATACCCTTCCGCTGCCATTTAGACAGACAAGAAGATAGTGGTAGTACCCACAATGGTACATAGTGTTTGGACCCAAAATGAACATTTTGGCCTGACAAGGCATGTGTTGGAGAAATTGAGCCAATGTCAGTGACTCAAGCTATATATTGTCGACAAGCTCGAAATATATATTTAGAGGCTAAATAAAGCCTACTATGGAAGCATGGAAGCATGAAAAGTCAACTTTAGCACATTTTCCTACTTCGGCTAGGAGAAACCGAGCTAAACAAGGAAGTAGGGGCGGCAGACTAACCAAATGAAATCTAAATGAGCTAAAACTTTCCAGATTAATAATAGACATTCCAAGGATAATTTCTTATGAAGAGTGTCAGAGCTAGTTTTGAGTGGAAGGCCTTCAAAAAATCAGTCCAATTTTCTACAGAAGCAAAACTGGAAAACTGGACCTGTAAGAGGTCCAGCAGCATTTCCGGCCCAACCGCATGGAATAAAGCTCTGAACATTTTTCAGGATGATCTACACTCATATTGGAACATTTTTTATGAAGAAGTCGAAGGCTCATTCTGAAGTCTTGGTGGAGAAATAATTGAAGGAATAAAGGGGCAGAAACTGACCTAAAACCAGCTCAACATTCATCATGTTCATGTTTCCTACCCACATGAAGAAAGCTAGATGCTTTTCTCTTTTTCCTTGGATATATTTTTCTTCTACAATCTCTTTAATAGATCATCATCACTTCCATGTTTCTGCACCTTCATGCTTTGCTTTCATTTCATCATTTCTCTATTTTTTCCATATTTTACAAATCACTTCCATACTCCACTTTCATTATTTTTCTTCCACTCATCATTTCACTCTTCTTTTTCTTCCCTATATAAACACCTTCTCCTCTCATTCTCAAACACACATTCACAACATCAAAACATCTCTAAGATGATCTAAGTTCTCTCTAGAGCAACCTCTCTAAGAGCAACTCCTTTCCTTCTCTTTCTCTTACCGGTGATCACACTCTAAGTCCTAGTCTTCTCAGAAGCCGACTTTCAGTGCCGCCAAACCCTCTGTCAACGTACTTCGGTCCTAGTCTCCTCGAGAGCCGATTGTAGTACCACGACCAAACACCAACACCAAGACACATTCACAACATCAAAACATCTCTAAGATGATCTAAGTTCTCTCTAGAGCAACCTCTCTAAGAGCAACTCCTCTCCTTCTCTTTCTCTTACCGGTGATCACACTCCTAGTCCTAGTCTTCTCAGAAGCCGACTTTCAGTGCCACCAAACCCTCTGCCAACGTACTTCGGTCCTAGTCTCCTCGGGAGCCGACGGTAGTGCCGCAACCACAACGGTTACAGAACCAGCCAAGCAAGGGTAACGCCCTAGCAACCCAGCCAAGCTAAAGTCACGCTTTAGCAAGTTCTCCTCACTTCCCAGTGGTTCTCGCTCTGCTCGATCTACAACATCGAGTATCGATTGTGATTTTCAAGAAGCTCAGCAAAAGTCCTCGCCACGAGGCACAAAGAATCCCGCGACGAGGTTGGTGCTCTCCTCGTCTACAATCGCTCGATAGAAGTCAGGTCAAGGGACACCCCCGACGACCGCACCCGACGGTGCTGGCACGCCCGCGCAAGAAAAGAGACTGTTGACCAGCTGCAACAAAATTAGAGCCAAACACATAGAAAATAGACCCACTCATTGTACAATCGATACGTAGACATAGCGGGAATCCCCTTTTGGTACTAGTCCGAAGGCGCTAGAGAGATCCAGCCCTCCCAACCTAACTCTTTAACCAATAAACCTAGTTGCCTAGAGACCTCAATTGGTGTACAACTAGATCCACTGAGACTTAGTCGACAGGACCAGACCAAATGCAAAGACTAGATGCACAAAGGTGCCTAGACTGTCCCTGAAAACAGAACACTACTGTAAATAGACAAAACTAAAAACATAGAAAATGGCTTAGGGCTAAAACAACCCTAGCCTAAATAGAAGGCCCACTTAGGGCAGCCCCAAAGAGAAGAGCCCAACTCAAGGTCCAGCAAGTCAGGGTTGACCCAAGCCCAGTCCACCCGTCCACCACGCCTGCAGCCGCCTGTGCAGCTCCGCCCAAGGGTCCAGTCACCAAGAACCCGCGCCGCCCAAGAGCCCCGCCACGATGCCAACTGCACCACGAGCCACGCCGCCGATCTCCACCAAGCCAGCACTTCCCCGAGCCCCGCAAGCCACAGTCGATGCACCAGCCCCAAGACCCACACGCCGCCCCATCGTCCAGCCGCATCCAGATCCACGCCGACGGGTCTCGCAGTCCCTGCACAGAAGCCACAGACGCCCAGAAAGGCCTTCCAAACCTGCCATCAAAGCCAACTTCCCAAACCCCAAGCCAAACGCCTCCTCTTCCGATCGCAGCCCCAGGCCTTGAAGTACCCATCCGGCAGTCAGCCAAGAGATGACGCGGCGAAGCCGGCGCTATCCATGGCCGCCGCCGGACAGGGAACAGTTTGTCGGGGAGGTTGTGCTCTCACTTGCGGCGCTAGGTTTTTCACTAAATTAGTTGAGAAGATGGAAAACAAGACTTCTTAAATCAGAATTCAGTGAAGATAAATGAAATGTTCTAACAAGGGAAGAACAAGTTTCTAGTGAATCGTATGTAACATCTGCTTCTCCAAGAATTAATCACAAAGCACTAACAAGAAGAAAAAGCCAAGTGTATGTACAACTAAGGTTCAAAGCCTACAACTTGAGAAGACATCAAATAATAAATTCTGTATTATTGAATTGGCAGTTTATCTTCACATGAATAAATCTATCTATTCATCACAGTGCATCTGAAACTATTAGCTCAGGAGGTGATGTATCCATTGCTCAACAATTGTGGGAGACCCATACCACGGTCTTAAGATATCATCTGAACCAACTGGTGAGTGGTAAACACCATCTATGCTAATATTGAGTGCACCCTCCAGATGAGCTGATACTTCTGGTACAACTCCATCACCCCAAACATCTGCCTGCCCACAAACCTGAGAAAAATGGTATGCATTATGAGAATTTGGTCTGCAACCATGAGGCTCAGCTTACATAATATGTATGACAAGGGCATAACATCAGAAAACAATAAGTGCCATAAGAATATCAACCAATTGGATTCTAAATGACATTGAATCATGTTATTTTAATTTGAAGTAACTGCTTAAATGCTGAGACGATTGGGTTTTACCTGCTTATACCCTTGCCCCACGAAGCGTGCACGCAAAGTGGGTGTGGTTGATGTTGAAGCGCTCACATCATTTATAACAGCAACCTCTGATGAGGGTTCTAAACTCTCTATTGGAATTGCAGAATAATCAACACTTCCACTTGAGTTGCCAAACACACATCAGAAGCTGAAGCTATGTATCAAATGCCACAAACCCAAGTGCATACTTATTCAAGTTTACTATAAAAAGTGAAGCCAAAATCCAGATGCACCAGCCCCAAGATCTGTATTTTTCAATGATCGGACGGTGATGGCTTGTCTTCTCCGTTTGTATTAAATTTTGACAGAGGGAGCTTTACAGATAGAGAAAAGGGAAGAGATGGGTTCCTGCGTCTGCTTACGTCAGCACTGCCGCTACGGTGGTTTGGGCGGTGCATTTCAAAAAGGGGTTGTTGCGCCAGGTTTAACGGCGCCGTTTTATCAGTATCACAGGAACAGAAGAAGAGTGGAGGCCTGTGTTTCTACTGGGTTTAAGGAACAAGAGCTGAGGAGCCCGGACCTTGTGGCCTTGGAATATGCTGATCTTAATCTCACCCACAATGTTTCCCAGGTCTGTGTTTTTGTTCCTAAAGTCCTTTCCTTTTCGTTTGGGGAAGAAAATGTCGTTCATGGGGAAAAAGTTTATATCTTTGAAGTAAAGCTCAATTTTTTTTTTTTTTGTTGGGTTTTGTTTTTGAATTGCAGGAACTGGGTCACGTCAGAATTAGGCAACATGTCAACCCTCTTAGCTCTTCTTTATCTGTATGTGACTCTCAGGGTTTGTTAGCTGCAGATGAAAATTTTAATGGCATTGTCAGTAATAGGTGCCTCTTGAAGCTATAGTAATCTTTTTTTGTTAATTGGGTAGGTGCCTGTGGAAGTGCCTGATTGGAATCAAGTGTTCAGGGACCCAACATTGCCGCTCATGGTGGACATTGGAAGTGGTACCGTTTCTTATTCCTTTACTGATGGACTCTCTCTTCTCATGTTTATATATATGTAGCTGTAGTCCTAGTGCTTTTTGATTATGAGCAATTGGCTTTTCCTTTAAATTTTGTTTGTTCAATATAATGACAAGAATGACAATTCTGCAAATGGAACCGACAATTTCTTGGGGATTTAACAGTTCATTTATTGAGCAATTAGTTCATTACAATCTGCCTTCCCAAGGATAAATATGGCCATGAGTCTCTGTTGGCCATTATCTCAAAAGTAGAGAACTTCATGTGGTTTATTGGAACTTAGCAAATATGATCTACATCTCTTTTATGATTTTTCATAATGTTTGTTGTCTTTTTGGTCATGCACTGAGAATAAACAAAAGGTACTATTGTTATTGGCTTCTTTGTGGGCTTCAGTCTCTTCCTAGTTCAGTGATTGTTCCTTTTAAGCTGTTTGTTTAAGTCGGAGTACTGCCATTGTTTAGCTTCTTAGAATTATGCTTTGTGTTGTTGTTTTTGTTCTCACTAGCTCTCTCAATTGTGTGTTTGTAGCTCTCTGAGATCAGTGGTTTTCTTATCAATTGCTTTGTACATCCTTCCTTTTCGTTTTTGTTTTTTGTTTTTATAAATATTTTATGTTTCCTATTTTTTTTTTAAAAAAAACAAATAAATAAATAAGTTCGAGAAAAAAATTGTTTAAGGCTATCATTACTCAATTTTTATAGAGTACTGCTGAAGGAGTGAAGAGATTATGCAGATATGGTGAGCATCCTTAATATTGTAAGGCCTTGAATCTTTGTTTTTGGGGGGATAGATGGATAAACTATTTTACATGATCTGCCATTAGTAGTTTACATGCACTTTCTTGAGTGTTCAGAATGACAATTTTGGGCATCATATTTTTGATTACCTGACAATGGTTTTTGTTTCTTCTCAAAATAAAATAAAGAGAAAAGAAATAAGTCAAATAACTGATGAGGGTTGTGTTCTTGTATGAGGACAATTCATAGAGTAACATGCGTGGAACTACAATATTATGTGAAAATACAATGTAGTTCTTCATAATTGAGGCTTCTTTGAGTTCTATAACGGTAAAGACGTGAGGTGGTGAATCATGTTCTAAGCTTAAATGTTTAAGCAAAACATATATTGTTTAAGCTTAATGTCAGAAATTTGGTAGATTTTAAAAGAAATTTTAACAGTAAGGAGGCAAGGTACGTATCATGATTGCTGGTTTTGTTAGAAAGAGTCAGCTTGGTGGGTTCAAGATTGGATGATGGGAGATGGAAGCTTGTATCTTCTGGTTCCTTCTCCTGTAATTCCTTTTCTGTGATTTCTGTTTGATGATCTTTCAAAACAATTTTCTGTCCTGCAATTTTTATCTGCAAAGCTAAGCTTTCCATCGAAGGTCAAGGTTTTAGATTACTTGGTACCACGTGTCAGATGCCAAGTTATGGGATAGAGTGTCAATCACGTTTTTAAGAACTGTCAAGTTTCTTCTCCTCTACGGAAGAATTTATTTAGGGAGGCTGGGGTGAGTTCGGAGACTGCAGCAGGGAGTCCTGCTCTTTTTTATTGCTTTTGGCTAGGGGGAAGAAGGCAAAAGTTCTTTGGGGTTGCAGCATACTGGCTGTCATTTGGTTGCTCTGGATGGAAATATATAGAAGGAATTATATAGGTATAGCGGTGGAGGAACTTTGGGAGAGTAATACTCTGATAACTCTTTGGCCTTCTGTTTTGGCAGCGTTCAAAGACTACAGTTTCTTATATTTTGCTAGATTGGTGACAGCAGTAGGATAGGGTTATAGTTTCTTGGGCTGGTGTGTCTGAACCCTAGCTACTGTGGATGCACTTTTTTTTTTTCTTTCTGTTGTGAACCTGCTATTGATCAATAAAATAAACAAAACCTATCTATTTAAGAACGAATTATCCTTCCAAAGGATAATACTATGAAATTGTGTCTGTGTACAGTTCCATGCACTGAAACTAAGCAAAAACACCGGTGGGTGCATCTTTTGTAAGATCATCATAATGTCTATGGTCTTTGTTTCATACAGCAAAACTAAGTAAAGATACTGCTCACTTTTGCATGTTTTGTGAAATTTGTTATAACTCATAACCTTTGTTCATATTATAGGAGTAGAATTTTGAATTTTTCTTTGATGTTTAAAGTTTTTTAATGTCATCATTGTTAGAGAGAGAGAGAGTACTTATTTTCTTTCAATTATGAGTTATCGATCTAACTATGTAACATTCTCAGGTAGTGGTAGATTTCTCATGTGGCTGGCGAAAAGAAACTTAGTTATGAGGAATTATTTGGGACTGGAAATAAGGCAGAAAGTATGGGAAAACTCCTTGGGCTAATTTTGATACACTTGAAAATTCTTCTGATTAAGTTGATGTATAACTACTGGTCCTAATTCCTCCCCTTTTAAGACAATATTACAGCATTGTTCAAACCACTAATGTACTGTTCTTTGTTTTTCCTGATGCAGCTTGTCAAACGTGCTGATGTCTGGGTTAAAGAGCTGGGTCTTACTAATATGTAAGTTCCCTTGATCATACTGGGTGTTGAAACCTGTTGTATATTATTTGTTGGCAACTGATATGTTATATATTTAACTCCATGCAGACATTTCATGTATGCAAATGCCACTACTTCATTTAATCAACTGGTGTCTACCTACCCTGGACCACTGATGCTTGTTTCAATCCTGGTGAGTTCACCTATCACACTGAAACAGTTAAGGATATACCTAATTATGTAGTCCAAAAAGGTTCTTTACGTCTTTTCAACTTGTGAAAAAAAAAAAGTAGCTGCAGTAACATTATTTAAATAAATTCTTTGCTCATGTTTATATGCAGTGCCCAGATCCGTATTTTAAGAGAAAGCATCACAAGAGACGGGTTGTACAGAAGCCTTTAGTAGATTCCATTGTGAATAATTTAGCTCCCCACGGACAGGTTTGTCAACTATAGATTATGGCAAATAATGAAGCATCTAACAATTTTATGAAAAGTGACCATTAGGTCCATTACTTTTGTTAGTCGGGAAGGTTTCTATTACTTCGGACTCTTCTAGTTCTTAGTTTGGTCATGTAGTGCTTTATCTCTGTTGTACTATTGCTTCTTTTAGCGTTGACTCCTCGTCCGCTGTTTGTGTAGTTGTACTATTTTGTTTGAGTTTTAATGGAAGTTTCTTTCTTCAAAGGAAAAAAAAAAAAAAAAAAAGACCATAACATCAGTAGTTAAAAAGGTTGTCAAGTTTAGTTTATGCTTGAGGATGAGAGTTATACAAATTATAGATTTATTAGTATTTAAATCTTGAAAGTCCCATCTTTGGAAGACAACGGGGCTGGTCCATGGATTTTTTTTTCCTTTTGCCGCATTTTGCTCAAAGGTTTGAAGGGAGATGTCCCATAAATTGGCCAAATGTTTGTATGGTTTTGGATATAAGGGTAGGGAGAGTTAAAGATGTAGGGAGCAGCCGAGCTACTTTAGTACTTTTTTCTAATTTAAATTTGTCCTTTTGTTATGATTGGTCCTCAGTTTCATGCTGCTATAAAAATACTTCAGGTGACTCCTATTTGTCATGCATAAACCAAATGGTCAAAAAATTAAAACCTTTTCTTCCTATGGATAAATGAATCTAAAGTGGGCACAATTATATGGCTGAGCCGCTGAGGTGCAAGTGTTAGGCTGGGGTCGGGATAGGTCTATAGGATTGAATCTCCCCAACCCACAAACAAATGGAAAGCAAATAAAATTGAACACTTGGAAGAGAGAGAGAGGAACAGAATTGTCGGTTCTATCATTTAAGTCCTCTATAGTGAGTATTGAATCTTTTCATGACTGGTGTGTAACTCAATACATGCTTACCCTATCCACACAAACAAAACTTGAGAATCACAATATTGTTTAAATTTTTGGCATCCTCATTAGGACTGCCAAATTCCTGACATGCCTGTCATATCCAAACTTAATTCTGTTGTAGTACCTCTGAGCTCACATGAGAATATTAGGCCACATATCTCATTAATTCTGTTGTATACTGAGTCTTACATGGTTGTATGCAACTTCTATTTATTTATTTAAATTTTTTTTTTTTAAAACCCCTAGCCCGCCCACCCTTACATATGCCATTGAGAATTTGTACCCATAACCTTTACAATGTTGGATTTATAACTTACCAACAGGTTATAGCTCACCGACATGGTTGTATGCAACTTGAGTTTCATTTCTATAATCATTTTTAGGGACGCCATTAGTGACTAGTCATTTCCTAGATCATGTGAAATGACATCAAAGCTAATGCAAATACTGTTGTATCTGCGTGGAAGTACATGTTAACTTTATCCCCTAACAAGGACTAGAAGTTTTATCATGGTGGGTAAGTGCAGGGATTTCAATGGGATGTTGTGGTGTCAAACTTGTTTGTTTTTGGGTGGTGCATGACTGCGCGTGTGTATTGAGTCTCGTTAACTTTGTTTGTGTTATTTTCCCTTATATAAGGGATTACAATGAGGAGCTTCTTTAATTAGTAATCCTTTCAATGTTATGAGCATGTCCTGGTGACCGATTTTATTTCTTGATTAGAGAACATTCAAGCTCTATTTCTCACAAAAACAAACTAAATCTCAAACTCATGCCTTTTAGGTGATCTCTTTCAAAGTTTCAATGATTTTGGTTTCTCATCCAATAAAGGGTGTGTTGTGTTGAAGAAATGATTCTTTATGTCATTAACTTACCTGCAGGCTTCAGTGATATATCTAATATAATGTCTGCGCAGGTGTTTATACAGTCCGATGTACTTGACATCGCACTTGAGATGAGAAACCAATTTGATTCTCTGCCTCATGTTCTGAAGCACATAGATGAAATCGAATCCAGCGTGTTGTGTGACAGTGAGGGATGGTTGTTGAGCAACCCAATGGGAAAAAGGACGGAAAGAGAAATTCATGCTGAATTTGAAGGGGCAAAAATTTACAGGAGAGTGTACCAGAAGCAAGTACAGAAGGCTCTTGGATGAAGTAATGCGAAATCAAGTGAATGGTTTTTGATAGAGATTTTTGTAATGTGAAATGTGATCATTTGTAGAGTTGTTCACATCAAGTTTTATGAGGAAGTAGCATATAATCAGACTTTAGTGTGACAAATCCATATCCGACCCTTTTTTTTTTTTTTTGGTTCGATTACTGTAGCAGTATTCAAACTCAAAGAGGTACATCATAATCAGACTCAATTGAGGCACAGGCATCTTCTGAAAATACAATTCTTGTGAAATACATGTACGCAGAAAAACATCCAGCTAGAGTCTTATTCATGAGTCAAAGTGATATCGACTTCTTTAGGGGAAATTAAGCTTCCAAAATCCTCAACATGAGCTGAGTTTTTGGATTACTTCCATTACTCTCTGATTGGAGCCAAAACAGCAGATTTCATCGGAAACTGGCCATTGAAGAAAATGTCCTAACTGAACTCATGACATTTCTCACGTTTGTTGATTTTTACCCCTGAACTGTTCAGTTTTGACAAATTATACCCTTTTTTTTTTCCTAATTTCGGTTGATTTAACTTTTGTCATCAATTTTCAGTAATCTCTTCGATAAGTTTATACTTTTCATTCCAACACGATATTTTTGTATTTCCAGATATTCAATCTATCCAAACACACATCTACTGCGCTGCGCCATGTGAGTTTAATAGAAAACAAGATTGAATTGCTGAATAAATCCGCAGAAATTGATTTTTTTTTTAAATTATTTTTTTAAAGAACTAGGGTAATTAAAGAAATAACTAGGGTGACATTTATAAAAGTTGGAAAGTTACTGGGGCAATCAGGTAATTTCACGTTTCTAACCATTCATATTTCTGTTACACTTGACCGTTAAGGCCTTTCCCATCTGAACACGCTGCTGCGCCGGAACCTCTCCCTCAAACCCTTCTCTCTCCTCCACTCAATCACCGCCGTCCCCTTCTCCACCTCCACCTCCACCTCCGCCGTCGATTTCCTCCACTCCTACACCGTCACCCCTCCAATCCAAGACTGGCCCCACCACCTCCACCCAAAGCGCCTCATCTCCCTCATCACCCGCGAGCCCAAACTCGACCTCGCCCTCCAAATCTTCCACCACGCCTCCAAATACCACCCCGGATTTCGCCATAACTACCACACCTACCACGCCATCATCCGCCGCCTCCTCCGCTCCCGCGCTTTTCACCTCATCGACCCCCTCCTCTCCGACCTCCGCACCTCCAATCTCCGATGCAGCGAAGACCTCTTCATCTCCCTAATCCGCAACTACGGCGTCGTTTCACGCCCCAAACTCGCTTTCAAAACATTTATCACCATTCCGAAATTCGGCGTCCGACGATCCGTGAGGTCGTTGAATGCGCTGCTGAACGCTTTGGTTCAGAATCACGAGTACAGATTCGTTCACTCGGTGTTTCGGAACTGTAGGGAGAGGTTCGGGGTGGCGCCGAATGTGTTTAGTTGTAATATATTGATCAAAGCACTGTGTAAGAGAAATGATTTAGAGACTGCACGCCAGGTGCTCGATGAAATGCCTGCCATGGGATTTACACTAGAGTTTGATAGCTGTGCATGATAAAAGTTATCATCACAATTGTTGCATCCTGATGCTTAGTAATCTGTTTTCTTTTCTCGATGGGGTAGGTGTTCCTTATTGGAGTCAAGTCTTCAGGACCCAAGATTGGCACTGATGGTGGATATTGGAAGGGGTACCATTCTTATTCCTTTACTAACGAACTCTATCTCATGTCTATTTAAGGTTGTAGTCCTAGTGATTCTCAATTATAAGCAATTAGCATTTCCTCCAGATTTTGGTTCTTCAATTCGATGGCAAGAATGATAAATTTATTTAGGTAAAGAAAAAGTTGGAATTTGATTAAATCCCTTTATATGTTATGTTTAATGTATGACTCAATATGGTGATGATTCTAATAGAAACCTGACTGTCATGATCCACAGCTCTTGATTAACCCATATTATGAATTTATAACTGCAAATAACAGATCTGTTGGACACGTACTTCCTTTACAATTTTTCGCATTTGTGGAATGTTTATCGAGCTACTTGACTTTAGTCATAGAGATGAACAAGCTCATAGATACAAAACAGGAAGTTGTTAGGGAGTATGTTAGTTTTAGTCCAAACTTTTCCATAAACCTTTTGTCCTAGAACATCACTACTTACTCACTCCCATCCTGTGATGTATCACAAGTAGTACAAAACTCTATGGCAAACCATTTAGCAATTAGCACGCACATCAACACATCATGATCATGGATGGAGTAAGAATGTTTTTGTAGACAATAGTTAATTATGTCAACATGCAAGGCAGTTCTTATTTCTTAACAATAGAGGCTTCATTAACATACAGATAAAGAAAAGCTTATATATTGATACATGTACTAAGCTTATATATCACGGGGCATATTGCCAAAGGATAAATATGGCCATCGGTCTGTGTCGTCTCTTATCTCAAAAATAGAGAAATTCACAGTTTGTGAAGTTACTGTGTAGAATGATCAGTTTCACAAAATTTTATGATATTCCATAATGTTATTAATTGTTGGGGGTCATGCACTCGCAACTAAGCAAAGGTCTTGCCTCAGTTTTTCATCTTCTGTGAATATTATCATAGCCCTTGCTCCAGGGATGCCCATATCCAGAGCTCTTTCTTAAACATATTATGAATGATATTTACAGGTCCTTTGGGAGCCCTATTGCCTCTTTTTAACGCTTTTGGTGTACTGAGCTATCTGACTTTATTCTTTGGGATCTTAGAAAATTGCTGTATCTACTCTAATTTACGCTATGGCATCGCTGCTTACCTTACTTATTACTTACTCCCACGCACATTCAGCTTGTGTTTTGGTATTACATTTGATGGGCAATCTCCTCTCCCTCTTGTGTAATGTGGAAAGCTAAACTACCTCCTAAGGTATAGGCGTTAGTATTATCATAACCATTGCTCAGTTTATCAGGACAGTATTTCAAATTGTCCTTCATGTTTTAAGGTGTTTTTCATCATCATTGTGTGTGTGTGTGAGAGAGAGAGAGGGAGATGGAGAGGGAGGGAGGGAGATGGAGAGGGAGGGAGGGAGGGAGGGAGAGAGAGAGAGAGAGAGAGAGAGAGAGATTGTGTGTGTGTGTGTGAGAGAGAGAGGGAGATGGAGACGGAGGGAGGGAGGGAGGGAGGGAGGGAGGGAGGGAGAGAGAGAGAGAGAGAGAGAGAGAGAGAGAGAGACCATACAATTAGTTGTGAGGTAGCAGCAGATTTCTCATCTGGCTTGCTAAAGAAACTTAGTTTTGAGATATTATTTGGGACTGGAAATACGACAGAAAAACACTGGGGCTAATTTTGATACACTCGAAAGTTCTTCTGATTAAGTTATTGTATAATTAATTGATCCTCATTTCTCGTTTCAATATTACGTCTGTGTTAAATATAGTCATGTTTTTCTTTTCCTCATGTAGATGGTCAAGCATGCTGATGTCTGGGTTTAAGACTACCTCTTTGTAATGTGTAAGGTTTCTCGATCAAATTAGGTCTTCAATCCTATTGCATATTATTGATTATCTCTTTATATATCGTATTTAACTCCATGCAGATATTTCACGTATGCAAATGCTACGGCTTGTTTTAATCAACTGGTTTCTACCTACCCCGGATCATTGATGCTTGTTTTAATCCTGGTAAGTTCACCTATCACACTGAAATTTTTAAGTTTTATGAATACTGTCCAAAGTGGTTGTCTTCAACTTATGAAAAATATTTATATATATGGCTGAAGCACCATCTGTTTTTATAAGCAATGAACTTTTTATTGGAATAGGGAACAATAAACGAGAAACAAAAGCTGTGAACTAGAAGTCTTTTATAGGCTAGTCTGTTGTAGTCTACTTTGTTTATGTTTTGTCTCTTGTGGCTGCATCACTATCATTTGAATGAATTCTTTGTTTATGTTTACATGCAGTGCCCAGACCATACTTCACGAGACGCTGACCCATAAAAGCATTACCCAGTGTTAATAAGAGAGCAAATTGGCGCATATGTGGGTTGTGATCATAGCATTAGAGAAGAACTGGGAGCGCGTTTGGACAAAGGAAATTATGGAAGCGTACGTTTGCTAATAGGGTTGTTTTTGTGTATCACAAGGACGTTGACCCGTAAAAGTAATGTGAAGGGTTGACACATAAAACCCCTCTAAGTTGAGGTTGTGCGGGTCTGATGCTTTACATTGCTTGCCGTCTTTAGAGGGCGTTTTGGAGCATACGTTTGGTAGCAGAGTTGTTTGTGTGTGTCACAAGGACGTTGACCCATGCTTATAACCTAGTCTTTAATTAGAGAGTGGAACATTGGCGCACATCCATGTGGGATGTGATCATAGCATTAGAGAGGAACTGGAAGTGCGTTTGTACAAAAGGAAATGGAGGTTGTGCAGCATGCTTCACATTGCATTTCGTCTTTAGAGGGCGTTTTGGAGCATACACGCACTAGATGCTAGATTTTCATACTAGTATAACACATCACTGTTGAACTCTCAGCTGGTTTATTGCAATCTGAATGGTGTTTTCGATTTGGAGCCAATTATATCATGTCATAAGGTGACCAAAATAATAAAAAGCCATCATATTTCTAATTTTCATAATTTACAAAACTGACAATGTGTGTGAAAAGCTATTGTTATTCTTCAAAAACATGGTTTAAATAATAAACGTGTACAAAAAATCAAGCTGAATTATATGTGGTTTCCCACCAGGCCACCAACCACAAGCTTCCCACTACTCTGAGAAGTCGTCCCTCAAAAAAGTAGTAAGGGGAAAGACAAGAAACTACAAGGATCCATCCAATGAGAGAAGGTATGTTTGCTAATTGGTTTATTTTTTCTTCGTCAAAAAGACAAATGAGTACAAATATTAATTGAACATTTTTCAAGTTTTCATTCATTCATACAACAAAAGGCAAAAGGTTAATTATAAGTCATCCATTGATGTGTCCACCCACAAAAGAAAAGAGAGCAAAAGGCATGAACGCGTTTCTTACACTGTTGACTTGTTTGATCAAGGACGATTGGTTCAGTCTAAAAATACCTCATTCCATTTAATCTGGATTTTATCAAATTAAACATAAATCATGGGGTTATCATCTCTATGCTTAATAACTGTGTCCATCTATATCCTTTCAACAATTGTGTTGTTCCATCTTGTGGTGGCCGACTCTTTGCAGTCATATAATACTCCTACTTGCCATGATGACGAGATCTATGCCTTGCTGCAATTCAAGCAAAGTTTTGTCATTAGAAAGTTTGCTTCAGTCAAGGGTGCTTATCCAAAGATCTCTTCATGGAAATCAAACAGCAGTTGTTGCTCATGGGATGGCGTAGAGTGTGATGAGAAGACGGGTCACGTGATTGGGCTTGATCTTAGTAGCAGTTGTCTCTATGGCTTTTTCAACTCCAACAACACCTTATTCAGTCTAGTTCATCTTCAGCGTCTGAACCTCGCTGATAATCACTTCAATCTCTCTCAAATTCCTACTAGCATTAGGAACTTTCCAAGGCTCAGGTATCTCAACCTCTCTGTCTCTGTCTTTTCTGGTCATGTCCCATCTGAAGTTTCACAACTGTCTAAGTTGTCTTCCCTAGATCTATCTCTCAATGATGACATGTTTTCCAATGAGGAATTGTTGAGAAGCCTAGCTCAAAATTTAACTGGCCTAGAAACACTTGATCTTTCTTCCATTAATATATCATCCACAGTACCCGACACCTTGGCAAATTTGTCTCATTTGACATCCCTCACGCTTGATAGATGCGGCCTCTTTGGCAAATTACCAGGAAGAATCTTTAAATTACAGAATTTGAAGGTTCTTAGTGTGAGGGACAACTCAGCTCTAACGGGGATATTTTCCAATGAAGAATTGTTAAGAAGCCTAGCTCAAAATTCAACTGCCCTAGAAACACTTGATCTTTCTTTCATTAATATATCATCCACAGTACCCGACACCCTGACATATTTGTCTCTTTTGACATCCCTCACCCTTGATGGTTGCGGCCTGTCTGGCAAATTACCAGGAAGAATCTTTAAATTAAAGAATTTGAAGGTTCTTGATGTGAGGTACAACCCTGCTCTCACGGGGTATTTTCCTGATGACTATACTGGAAGTAGTCCTGATCTCATGTCACTCAAACTCTCGTCCACTAATTTTTTCATAGACCTCCCTTCCTTGATAGAAAGGTTTCCTTCACTGAAAGAGTTGGGTGTGAGTTCATGCAAAATTTCAGAAGGTCCAGTACCATTGTCACTTGGTAATCTTAGGGATCTCATCTATTTGGACCTTTCATATAATAAGTTCAATGGTCAAATCCCTACAGCTATGTTGGGAAACCTTACCCAACTTACATATCTATCACTTTCTAATAATTATTTTCATGGTTCAGTCCCCCAATGTTTATTCAATCTCACGAATCTTCAAACCCTTCTTCTACATCGTAATAATTTGAGTGGTACACTAGAGTTCCAGAAGTTTCTTAACCTACAAAAACTCACCTCTCTAGATCTATCTAATAATAATCTAGAATTGCTCCCAGAATCTAGATTTTTGAATAATGCAACGACTGTACTTCCAAAGTTTGAGTATCTAGGATTGGGTGGGTGCAACATACGTGAGTTCCCAAATTTCCTAAGATCTCAAGAAGCATTGTTTGAGTTAGATCTCTCTGGAAACAAATTGCAAGGCCAAGTACCAAAATGGATGTGGAACATAAGCACTGAAACTCTGTCTTACATCAACATTTCTCATAACTTCCTGTCAGGCTTTGAGAAAACTGCAGCTGTCCTTCCCTTGGTTAACCCACGATACTTAGACCTGTCATTCAACATGTTTCGTGAATTATTACTGTTCCCTTCAACATCCTTCTGGTACTATAACATTGCAAACAACAAATTGACCGGACAAGTTTCACCAATGATTTGCAATATGACTTTTCTTGGATACCTTGATTTGTCAAACAACAAGTTGATTGGCAACTTACCGCAGTGTGGGGGAAATTTTAGTGCGAGTCTGGAATATCTGAAACTTGGAAACAATTCATTTCATGGAAATCTTCCTCAATCATACACCAATGGAAGCAATTTAAGGATGATAGATATTGGTCACAACAATTTCCATGGGCAACTACCAAGGTCACTGGCGAATTGTGCAAGTCTTGAAAGTTTAGTCCTTTCACACAATAAATTTAATGATACCTTCCCCGTTTGGATGGGGGCTCTCCCTGAGTTGAAAATTTTGACAATGGACCACAATGTGTTCTATGGAGTGATTCTGAAACCTAATAAGAAGAATCTTCATTTTCCGATGCTGCGTATTCTTGATTTGTCTTACAATAATTTCTCAGGTCAGTTTCCATTTGAATACATTTTTTCTGGAAATGGGACAACAACTATCACTCATGATTTGGAGTATTACCAGTTTTATTCATTTAAAGTTGGGTATTACTCAATCACGATAATCTGTAAAGGTGTTGAGATATACTACCCAAGAGTTCGAGAGGACTTGATACTCATTGACATCTCAAGCAACAATTTTGAAGGCAAGATTCCTGAATTCATTGGGAAACTCCAGGGGATTTGGTCACTCAATCTCTCCAATAACATTCTCACGGGTCACATCCCATCATCCTTGAGTAACTTATCAAGGCTTGAATCGTTGGATCTTTCACATAACAAGCTCTCTGGTGAGATTCCTCAGCAACTGGCACAACTTGATTCTCTCTCAAAGTTCAATGTCTCTCACAACAATCTCACAGGCCCTGTACCACGAGGAATCCACTTCACTACATTTGACAGCACTTCATATCAGGGAAACCAAGGATTGTGCGGAGATTTCTTGCCAAAGAAATGTGGAAATTCTGAGGGCACTCAACTTCCACCTTCAACATCAGAAGATAATGACTCGGGCTCTGGAATTGAATTGGATTGGAAATTTGTTGTGGCAGGGTCAGGGAGTGGCTTGTTGGTGGGAGTGGTTCTTGCAGACTTTGTGATTACCAAGTGGAATGTGTGGTTCATTGAGATTGTTGCAGTACTGATCATGTTTTGGAAAAGGATAAGGAAGCCTAGAAATTGAGTGTTTGATGGGTACTGATCATGTGTTGCTCTTTGTTTTTAAGTTGTGTTTCCAATTTCTTAGATGTATGCATTCTTAGCTAGGGAGGATTTGTAATGTTCAGTATCAATAACTTTAAGGAGTTTTACTTTGTACGGTTCTGCAATCCCTCTTTATTTGTGGTAGCAAACATCACAAGATCAAAAAGAGGTATATGTTTTAAATAAGTTCAATTCCATCTTTCTTGTTAATCATATGAAATAACATCATGAAATAAATCAAATAATATTAACTCTTACTCAAATTCTGTTAGGACATGGTATTTTTTGTCGAAAGCATAAATATAAATCACAATCCAGATACAGAAACAGAGCAAAATAGAGTGTTTTCAAGTCAGTTTTAGGTGAAGCCAAAATAGTTTCATATTCTGAAAACAGTTTCCCTTGAACAGATTGGGAGCCAATTACGGCGTCGTTTCAAGCCCCAAACTCGCATTCAAGACATTTATTACCATTCCGAAATCCGGATTGCAACGCTCCGAATGTGTTTAGTTGTAATATATTGATCAAAGCACTGTGCAAGAGAAATGATTTGGAGACTGCACACCAGGTGCTCGACGAAATGCCTGCGATGGGATTTGTGCCCAATGTGGTGACTTTTACAACCATTTTGGGCGGTTATGTGTCGCGGCGCGATATGGTTGGTGCCAAGAGGGTGTTTGGTGAGATTTTGGACAGAGGGTGGTTTCCTGATGTGACTACTTATACTATATTGATGGATGGGTATGTGAAGCAGGGGAAGCTGGTTGAGGCTATTAAGGTAATAGATGAGCTGGAGGATAATGGGGTTGGCGCCAATGAGGTTACTTATGGGGTTATGATTGAAGCTTATTGTAAGGAAAAGAAGTCGGGCGAAGCGGTTAATTTGCTTGATGATATGGTGGAGAAGAGGTACATACCGAGCACAAAGCTTTGTTGTTAGGTGATTGGTGTTTGTGTTGCGAAGGGAAGGTGGAGGATGCTTGTGAACTGTGGAAGAGGCTTTTAAAGAAGAATTGCACGCCGGATAATGCCGTATCGGGCACGCTCATATACTGGCTTTGTAAGAAGGGAGAAGTATGGGAAGCCATGAAATTGTTTGATCAGTTTGAGACGAGTGAGCCTCCGGACGTCAGGGACCCAAGATGGGCACTGGTGGTGGATATTGGAAGGGGTACCATTCTTATTCCTTTACTAATGAACTCTCTCTCATGTCTGTTTATAGTTGTAGTCCTAGTGATTCTCAATTATAAGCAATTAGCATTTCCTCCAGATTTCGGTTCTTCAATTCGATGCCAAGAACAATAATTTTAATTTAGGTAAAGAAGAAGTTGGGATTTGGTTAAATCCCTTCTATCTGTTATGTTTAATGTATGACTCAATATGGATGATGTTTCTAATAGACATCTTGTCATGATCAACAGCTCTTGATTAACCCATATTATGAATTTATGACTACAAATAAAAGATCTGTTGGACACTTACTTCCTTTTTAATTTTTAGCATTTGTGGAATGTTTATTGAGCTACTTGACTTTAAAGAGACGAACAACCTCATAGATACAAAACAGGAAGTTGTTACGGACAGTGGCGGATCCAGGATCCAAGAGCTGTCTAGGCTAATTAGAAGCACACTAATTTTTTTTTTTTTTTTTTGAGGTTTGAAACCCAGTGGGAGGCTCATCCTCACGCCTTTATTATTTTCAATCAAAACATACAACAGAGGGGACATAAAACCAGACTCCGTAAATTAAAAACTACAAGCATACATTTGTTGTAAAACAATAATATCAAAATATCAAATAGCTCCCCAGCCTCCCCTTCTTTGTACAGTTCAGCACTTCAGCCTACAGGCTACAGTCAATTAAGTCCAAAAACAATATCAAATATTGTTTTATATCTTGTCAGGGGTGAAAATGCATTATCAACCGCATTGAACAATATTAGCCTACTGCACAAATAAACTGACTAAGCCGAGTGAAACAAACCCAAAAGGCCAAAACCGATATCCCCTAAACAAATCCAACAATCCCAATCATCAACTTATACCCAAAACTCAAAATCCCAACTCACAATTCATGGAGCCATGGAGTGATGGAGGGCCAGAAGTCCAGAACTCTTCCAGAAACCCAGCCAATCAGCCAACTCTTCGGTCACTCCAGTATGCAACTCTGCAAGAAGCCAAGAATCTCTGCAAATCTGCAAATCGAACAAGATACCCAGTGAAATGGAATATACCCAGTGAACCCACATTAAGAAAATCGAACAAGATAAGAAATTGGCGGAAAGGAGACTAGGAGAGTGAGAGAAACCTTGGGCTGTTGGGCAGTTGGGCATTAGATCGAGCAATGGAAGGGAGAGGTGGAGATTGGAGAAGAAAAGGCGGACCTGAATCACCTGATACTCTGATATTTCCGATCTGTGCAAAATATGGGAGGACCAGTGGACGCGAAGTCGCGAAGAGATGAGAGGAGTCAGAGGACTGCTTGACGTGATGACGTCTCAAACTCTCGAAGATGTGGCTGGGGGAGAACGCGGAGAAACCTTTTTTTCTTTTTTTTTTTCTTTGGGTATGGGCTGAAGTCAGATAGATACATATATACTTTGTTATTCCCAAAAAAAAAAAACATATATACTTTGTCGTTTTTTGGCCAAAAAGTTGTCTAGGCTTAAGCCTATATAGCGTAGATCCGCCCCTGGTTACGGAGTATGTTAGTTTTAGTCCAAACTTTTCCATAAACCTTTTGTCCCAGGACATCACTGCTTACTCTCCCATGCATCAGTTTTACATCTTCTGTCAATATTATCATAGCCCTTGCTCTAGGGATGTCCATATCGATCGACAGCTGTTTGTTAAACATATTATGAATGATATTAACAGATCTGTTGGAGCCCTTTTTGCCTCTTTTTAACACTTTTGGTGTTTATAGAGCCATCTGACTTTATTCTTAGGGATCATAGAAAATTTCTATATGTACTCTAATTTCTAACACTTTTGGCTGCTTACCTTACTTATTACTTATTACTTACTCACAGAAACACATTCAGCTTGTGTTTTGGTATTACATGTGATGGACAATATCCTCTCCCTCTTCTGTAACGTGGAAGGCTAAACTACCTCCTAAGGTACAGGCGTTAGTAATATCATAACCACGGCTCATTTTATAGGGACAGTATTTCAAATTGTCCTTCATGTTTTAAGGTGTTTATCATCATCATTGTGTGCGAGTGAGTGAGTGAGTGAGAGAGAGAGAGAGAGAGAGTACTTATTGTATTTTATTTATTTATTAGTCTACGATGTAAAAATTCTTAGATAGCAGCAGATTTCTCATCTGGCTCGCTAATAGTTGTGAGATATTATCTGGGACTGGAAATACGACAGAAAAACTCTTGGGCTAATTTTGGTACACTCAAAAGTTCTTCTGATTAAGTTATTGTACGATTAATTGATCCTCATTCCTCGTTTCAGTATTACGTCTGGTTAAATATAGTAATGTTTTTCTTTTCCTGATGTAGATGGTCAAGCATGCTGATGTCTGGGTTAAAGAGCTAGGTCTTAGTAACGTGTAAGGTTTCTTGATCAAATTAGGTCTTCAATCCTATTGCATATTATTGCTTATCTCTTTATATATTATCTTTTAACTCCATGCAGATATTTCATGTATGCAAATGCCACAACTTGTTTTAATTAACTGGTTTCAACCTACCCTGGATCATTGATGCTTGTTTTAATTCTGGTAAGTTCACCTATCACAATGAAATTTTCGAGGTTCATATAGTGTCCAAATAGGTTGTCTTCAACTTGTGAAAAGAATAAAAGTAGCAAGAAATGGACTTTTTATTGGAATAGGGAACAATAACAAGAAACAAAAGATGTGGACTAGAAGTGTTTTATAGGCTAGTCTGTTGTAGTCTACTTTGTTTATGTTTTGTCTCTTGTAGCTACAGCACCATTGTTTAAATGAATTCTTTGTTTATGTTTATATGCAGTGCCCAGACCATATTTAAAGAGAAAGCATCATAAGAGATGGGTTGTACAGAAGCCTTCAGTCCATTGTGAACAATTAAGTTCAAAGCACCCAGGTTTGTGAAACATGTAGTTTACGACATAATTGTAAACGGTCTAGTATATGTTTGACTGGAAGGCTTATATTACTTGGGATCTTCTAGTTCTTTTTTTGGTTCTGTGGTGTTCGATATCTGTTATACTTTTTCTTCTTTTAGTGTGAACTCCTGGTCAGCTGCTTGTGTAGTAGAACTATTTTGTTTCAGTTTTAGTGAAATTTTCTTACAAAAAAAACAGAAGGGGAAAAAAAAAACTGAAAGGCCATAACATTGACGGGTAACAGGTTATCAGAATGTCCCTTAGTTTATGTTTGAGCACCAAGACAAGTTGTAGATTA
The DNA here is from genome assembly GCF_958449725.1 of Rosa rugosa. Taxonomy (NCBI): domain Eukaryota; kingdom Viridiplantae; phylum Streptophyta; class Magnoliopsida; order Rosales; family Rosaceae; genus Rosa; species Rosa rugosa. The sequence continues at coordinate 26,167,389 of NC_084825.1, forward strand.
GACTATAGAGTATAAAGATCTTGAAAGCTTATGTTTGAATGCCCGATAACTGGCCTCAAGTTTTTGCATGGCTTTGCATGTAAGGCTGCGGAAGGGTTGAGTTGATGTAGGGAGCAGCCGAGCAGCTTTTTGACTTTTTTGTCATAGAAATATGTCGTTTTGATCTCACTGGTCTCCATGTACCATACAATCCATTAGTTTTATGCTGTTTATTACTTAGGTGGATTCTGTTATCGTTGCATGGATCATAAACGGCTTTGATTCACCTTCGATCATGGTGTCTAATTTAATTCCTACCTTTTCCCTCAAGTACAGAGTCACAAACACCTCTGCAAGATATGGAATTAGAAAGATCTGTACATGTATTTCTAAGTCTAAATTTAATTGTCTCATTCAATTAGAATTGTTTGTATGTGTTTTCTTTTTCTCTCTGTTTTTTTTTTAGTCTTTTTTTTTTCACTGTTTGTACAGTTTTACGTTAAGTTTGTATAATTGTAAGGATTGATATGAAGCTTATGTATGGTAATACAGTAATAGATATCAGAATGAATAATCTTCCTAAGGGGAAAAAAGCAGCTACCTATTGCTCAAAGAAATTTTTTAATAAAATCAAAGGTAACAATAAGAGACACTGTAAATTAGGGATTAGGTTTGCAAAAAAAAAAAAAAAAAGGAGTGTCAGTTTCACTCCCCAAATAAAAAAAGACACAATTATGTATTTGCTTTGAGTTATGGTGTTTTGAGAAAGTAAATTGCTATTGATTCACATATCATTATTTGCTATTAAACATCAATAGTATTATTTGCTATTAAGCTTCAGTAGCATTTGTTTGCTAATCAGTGTCAAGAGCATTGTTTGCACAAATAATAAGGCAACTGTCAGTGACAACAAATATGCGCATATTTGTTGTCACTGACAGTTGCCTTATTATTTGTTTTGCAGGCCTTCCCTCTTTAGATTGATTTGAAAAAAATTATCCGACTATTCATGATTGAGGAGCAGTAATATGTAGATGCTGCAAAAGAAGTTTGATCTACAGTTCTGAAATGTAGCTGTTGAGATGCTTAAGGTCTTAGATTTGGATTATTTTGAGTTAGATTTGTAAATGATCTGTAAGACTTTGCTTGCTTTTTCAAAAAGCATTAAAGGCCATTATACCAAGCTACATGATACAAAACAAAAGTACTTGTGACTGTAGAATGTCATTTAAGTTAGGGCAAATGTAGCTTGAGCAGTATCTGTAGAAATCAAATTGTAAATATTATTGTTGGATACTTTTAGTGTTGTTATTGGTGGGAAAAAAAATACCAAGATATAATTTTGAATTTTTTTTTTTTTTTTTGAACTGGAATTCATTGAATCAATTAGTGATTACAATCACTTAGAATGGCATCCCGAACACACTCGGGCGCAACAGCAAACCAACTTTGACTCTCATTCGAGTGCAAAGCATGATTAGCTAAGACATGTTGGTTGGGTACCAAAGCACTACCCTAAAATTAAACAATTCTTTTACTGTTGTTTTGTTTTAGTCCCACTTTCTGATGCTTTTATTTTTGACTAATGGTAATGGGTTAACCATTAGCTGATAATTAAACAATAGTACACGTAATACACAAAGCAACCTTTCCGCATGCAATTGTAACCACTACTTTACTGTTTATTTTTGCTGGGTATAGTCTAAGTAAAAATATAAAATATAAAAAAAGGGGAAATACAAGAAACTACAAGGATCTATCCAATGAGAGAAGGTCCATTTGCTTATTAGTTTATGTTCTCTTCGTCAAAAAGACAAATGAATACAAAGATTAATTACAAGTGATCCACTGATATGTCCACTCACGAAAGAAAAGAGCAATAGGCAGGAACCTGATTTTACACTGCTATCTTGTTTGATCAAGGACGATTGAATTGGTACAGTCTATAAATACCTCATTCCCTTTAATCTGAGTTTTATCAAATTACACATAAATCATGAGGTTATCATCTCTCTGCTTAATAGCTATGTCCATTTATATCCTTACAACACAACTTGTTGTGGCCAACTCTTTGCAGTCACATACTCCTACTTGTCATGATGGCGAGATCTCTGCTTTGCTGCAATTCAAGCAAAGCTTTGTCATTAACAAAAGTGCTTCAGTTGATGGTGCTTATCCAAAGATTTCTTCATGGAAATCTGCAAGGGATCAAAATAGCAGTTGTTGCTCATGGGATGGTGTAGAGTGTGATGAGAAGACGGGGCATGTGATTGGGCTTGATGTTAGTAGCAGTTGTCTCTCTGGCTCTTTCAGCGCCAACAGCACCTTATTTAGTCTTGTTCATCTTCAGCGTCTGAACCTCGCTGATAATGACTTCATAGGATCTCCAATTCCTACTAGCATTAGGAACTTTCCAAGGCTCAGGTATCTCAACCTCTCTTTCTCTGTCTTTGCTGATCACGTCCCATCTGAAGTTTCACAACTGTCTAAGTTGTCTTCCCTCGATCTATCTTTCAATTATGATTTGTTTTCCAATGAAGAATTGTTAAGAAGCCTAGCTCAAAATTTAACTGGCCTAGAAACACTTGATCTTTCTTTCATTCATATATCATCCAGATTCCAGAGCACCCAACACCCTGACAAATTTATCTCTTTTGACATCCCTCTCCCTTGATGATTGCGGCCTGTTCGGAAAATTACCAGGAAGAATCTTTAAATTACAGAATTTGAATGTTCTTAGTGTGAGATACAACCCCGCACTCATGGGGTATTTTCCTGATGATTATAGTGGAAGTAGTCATGATCTCATGTCACTCAAACTCTCGACCACTAATTTTTTCATAAACCTACCTTCTTTGATAGATAGGTTTCATTCACTGAAAGAGTTGGATGTGGGTTCTTGCAATATTTCTGAAGGTCCAATACCATTGTCGCTTGGTAATCTTAGGGATCTCATCTATTTGGACCTTTCACAAAATAAGTTCAATGGTCAAATTCCTGCAGCTACATGGGGAAACCTTACCCAACTTACACATCTATTACTTTCTAGTAATTATTTTCATGGTTCAGTTCCCCAAACCTTATTCAATCTCATGAATCTTCAAACCCTTTATCTAGATCGTAATAATTTGAGTGGTACTATAGAGTTACAGAAGTTTCTTAACCTACAAAAACTCACCTCCCTATATCTGTCTCATAATAATTTGGAATTGCTCGCAGAATCTAGATTTTTGAATAATGCAACTATTGTACTTCCAAAGTTTGAGTATCTAGGATTGGGTGGGTGCAACATAAGAGAGTTCCCAGATTTCCTAAGATCTCAAGAAGCATTGTTACAGTTAGATCTCTCTAGAAACAAATTGCAAGGCCACGTACCAAAATGGATATGGAACACAAGCACTAAAACTCTGCAATATATTAACATTTCTCATAACTTCCTGTCAGGCTTCGAGAAATCTCCAGCTGTCCTTCCCTGGGTTGAGCTACAATTGTTAGACCTATCATTCAACATGTTTCAGGAATTATTATTGTTACCTTCACCATCTCTACAATACTATAACATTGCAAACAACAAATTAAGGGGACAAGTTTCACCAATGATTTGCACTCTGACTTCTCTTAGATACATTGATTTTTCAAACAACAAGTTGATTGGCGACCTACCGCAGTGTGGGGGAGACTTTAGTGTTAATCTGGAATATCTCAAACTTGGAAACAACTCATTTCATGGAAATCTTCCTCAATCATAGTCCAATGGAAGCAATTTAAGGATGATGGATATTGGTCACAACAATTTTCATGGGCAACTACCGAGGTCACTGGCAAATTGTGCAAGTCTTCAAAGTTTAGTCCTTTCACACAATAAATTTAATGATACCTTCCCTGTTTGGTTGGGGGCTCTCCCTGAGTTGAAAATTTTGACAATGGACCACAATGTGTTCTATGGAGTGATTGTGAAAACTGAAACCTGATAAGAAGAATTACGAGGCCCGGCCGGGCTGAGGTATTCAACTTTCACAAATCAGCCAGGCAGACCGACACTCCCGGGTGGAAGTCAATTACTTTTCCGGAGGAGGAGGAAGGGAATCTTAGGATGCCTCACGTACGATGACCCTTTTCTCATCACGTTCCAGGTAAATCATTACATTACATCAAGGATATTGATAGATACCGGTGCGTCTGTCAGTGTACTATTCTGAGACCCGTACAAAGCATTAAACAGTGGACGATCAAAGTTGTCTCAGGTCAACCTTTAATCAGTGTCTCCGGGGACATAGTTCAACCACTTGGATCTAACTATTTGTCAATCATGGTGGGAGAGAGTCTAAACTGCTCATCGATCAAAACAGAGTTCATCGTCGTCGATTGCATCTCGTCATACAATGCCATACTTGGTCGCCCAGCATTATGGCGCCTAAAAACCTTTGTTACTGGGCATATGCTTATGATGAAAGTGCCGATCCCGGTAGGAGTAGCAACGATCCAGGGGGATCGAGCTGTCGCTAGACATTGCTACGTGTTAACAGTTTCTCAGGGCAAGGGAAGATCGAAGTGTTAACAATGATCGCTGATCCCTCCCCATCTGACCAATATGAGGATCCCAGGGAGGACACTGACTCTAATGAAGAGCGGCCTAGTGTTGTAGAGGATATCAAGGAGGTGGTATTATCGGAAGAGTACACGTACGGATAGAACGGTACGGATCGGTACCAAACTTACTCCAGCTGTCCAAGACAATTTGATCAAGTTCTTACGTGCCAATTCGGCTGTATTCTCATGGCCTCAAGAAAACTTGAGGAAACAATTTGGGGAAAATAGAATACTTGGCTTTCATAATCAGTGCAAAAATCCCATAACAAGGGATGTGCATCAAGGCCATACAAAAGTACCTGTGAAGTAAAAGACATCATTAGATCATTTATGCTGATAAGTACTTACAGTAAAGGCACGAGAGAGGATAGCTAGTATACCACAATGATCTGGATCATCGGCTTGAGAGTCAGGGGATGCACCGATCTACAATTTCCTAGGGATCTTCCCTATTTGGAGGCTTTATGCCTCTTATCTCGGCTTTGCCTTTCAAGTCTGCTCAATCTAGTCTCCCATCTCCACTCCCACCATGCTGCTTCCTTTCCCTCATTCCCCTCTTTTGTTTCTACTCCCATCTCATAACCCTTTCTCTATTGTTGATCCTTGAACAACATCCATTTATGTCATTTTGTTATGTTGAATCCGTCGGTGTACCTTATCATCTACAACCATTATCACCGTTGCCCTTCAGGGCGTTTACCCAGCTCTTCAGAGTGTTTACCTTGCTCTTCAGAGCGTTTACCTTCAATACACTAAGGAGTTCACCACGCAGTTACTTATGGTATCTACGGATCCCATCATCCCATGGTTCTTTGATTCTTGGTTCCTTGGTACTTTCTCGGTGGTTGCTTATCTCCAGCTGTTCGGTTACAATCGGAGGGATGCTTTTGTTACATCTCGGCGGGAGATTTGGGTCTCTATGGCGTGTTTTGGTTGTCAGTTTCTTGGGCTTGTTTGTGTCCTCGTTCGATGCAATTTCCACATCGTGGATGTTAGATATGGGGACACTATTGTATTGGAGCTTCTGTGTTGTTTGTGTTCCTTATTTTCAGTTTTATTTGGTTTAGTTTGGATGGGCCTCTGCTGCCCTCTCTTTGTAATCTTGTTAGTTGTTTAATGAAGTTGTTTCTCTTGCCAAAAAAGATGAAGAAATGATCAAGGTATTCTTGATCCACTTCTTTGTAATCTTCTTTCAAATTCATTGGTCTTTCTGAGTTGAGCCACTTCTAAGGGAGCTTTTATTCATACCTCCAAAATTGGTATTTAGACTTTTTTTTTTTATGTCAAATTACCAACAAGGACACAAAAGGTTGGAGGGAAAAAAAAAGGTCTCTTCTTACGTCTAGTAGTCTTCAACTTGGAGAAAATCTTCTCCTCCAACACAAACCCTAACCATTGTATCGTACCAATGTCTAACTCTGGTTTCTTGATTAGTGCTACTAAAAACTAGAAGAATCCATTTGAGGAAATTGGAATTTTGGTTCTGCAGCTTGATTACATGGTATGATATTCTCGATTAGTACTATTATACTCAAAACTAGAAGCATCCACTTCATAAACTTGGAATTTTGTTCTTGGTTTGATCTTACTTTGAATGGCCTTTTATTTAATTACTCTTCTATAATTGTAGGCTTTTCGGTGCTATCTTTGAATGGCCTGAAAGGTTGGTGCTATTGTGCTATCTAACTATCTGATTGTTGGATTTCTTTGTTTCCACTTCAATTCTCTTATACTATACTTTCATAGACTCAAGAGCATGATAGACTATTTTTTTGTTTTGGTAATACAATAGCAGTACACAGAGACCAGAAGGCCAGAAGAAACATAGTAAGAAAGCATAACATAAATCAAGCTAAAACAAAAGCCATACTATGATAGTTAGAATGGTACCTAGCCAACCCAGATATATAGTTAGAATTTGCACACCAACATTCTAAACATACTGATATCAAATTGTGAGAATTGAAAACAAAGAATTATTTGGTCTCTATTGGTTTCAAAATTTTACCAAGTATTGTAGTTAGCTATTTTTGGTCATTCATTCTTCTCCTCTTGGCTTTTTTTTTTTAATCAAAGTTTATTTACTTTCAGGAACAACAATAAGAACACAATGAATCTAGTCAAAGTGGGGTTAGATTGGAGTCCTAGGTTAGTAATGTTTTTACCATCAATAATTCCCTAATTTCTTAGGGACCTACGCACTTTTTGTGCCTTTAGCGAATCTTCCGGAGTAGTACCGATGGAGGATTCACGCTATCTCGATGTACTTAATGTCAAATGAGTGACCTAGTTCTATGTACCGCTGTGGGTACTAACACATCTTCTTGTCTGTCTATAGATGGCAGCGGAAGGGTATGTAAGGGTCATTCTGGCTTTTGATCAATATATTAGCGTTTTGCCTTCTTTCAAAAAAAAAAAGTGGGGTTAGATTGGAGTCCACAAAAGACTATACTAACCAATTTACAACTAATCAGGTGAGTGATGTTGAATACTATTGACAGTTGTATGTGCAAGTGTAAATTATATATATACTAGCCCCTTAACATGTGCTCCACATATGTCAATTGGCTTTTATTTGTTTTTATTTTTTAAATTAAAAAAGTTACTGCAATTTCTCTCTTAATTTTGGGGAAGCTTCTCCTTTTTTATGGGAGGTATTGCAATTTTTTCAAATATAATATAGTCTATTGACTATCTTATCCTCATATAGAAATAATTTGTTTATTAATATTTATAGTATGTGAGGGCACATATGGTACTTCAAAAATTTAACGATTTCCTCAAGAATTGGCTTAATTATATAAGATATATATATATATATATATATATATATATATATATATATATATATATATATAATTCTCTTTATTCCCTTTTAGAAAAAAAAAAAAAAAAACCCTTAGCCCACCCAACCCTTACATATGTAAATGAGAATCGAACCCATGACCTTTACAATGTTGGAATTATAACTTACCAACAGCTCACAGCTCACCGACACATGTAACACATGCCATATATTAGGTAAAAAAAATTGTGATTCAGTATACAGAATATAAATTCCATCATTGCTAGGCTCTCGATCCCTTAATTGTATGTTTGATGAACATTAAAGCAAAATGATGGGCATATCAAATGGCTATATAACAAGGCTAGCACCTTTGATGGTAATTAGTTAGTTGTTTGCAGAGCTTGCATAGGTGCCCTGTAGTAATTAAATTGGTTGCAGATTATGTAGGTAAACCTTCTCGTATAGAGTTATAGAATTGTATGCAAAAGTCCAAATGATTTATATATGTGATTATAAAGTTGTTTGTTTGCAGAGCTTGCAATATAAATGTATATAGGGTATATATAGAATTACTTAGACTAAGAGTTGTATGCAAAAATCTAAATGATAATTTTGTTGTGAACGGGGTGGTGACTATAAGCGTGTTGTGAAATCCAGCACCTATACTAAAAAGTTTAATGTAGAGAGCAAGGAAAAAGCTGATGGATCTAGTAAAAAGAAAGAGCGCCTAAGGGCTAGTGGTACAATAAAATGTTGGTGTCCATTTGCATTGAGGGGCACAACTATTGTTGGAAATGAATGGATGTTGGAGGTAACATGCGGAGTACATAATCATCCTCATTCTCAATCCCTTCATGGTCATTCTTATGCTGGGAGATTATCTATGGAAGAATATGCAATGTTAGTGAACATGACAAATAGTTTGATAAAACCGAAAGACATTTGACCGCCCTGAAGAAAAGAGATCCAGAAAATGTAACAACCATGAAGACTGTTTGGCTCCAATTTTGTTGCAGCTGGTCAACAGTCTCTTTTCTTGCGCGGGCGTGCCAGCACCGTTCGGGTGCGGTCGTCGGGGGTGTCCCTTGACCTGACTTCTGTTGAGCGATTGTAGACGAGGAGAGCACCAACCTCGTCGTGGGATTCTTTGTGCCTCGTGGTGAGGACTTTGCTGAAGTTTCTTCTTGTTAACACAATCGATACTCAATATTGTAGATCGAGCAGAGCGACATCACCGGGAAATGTTGAGATCTTGCTAAAGCGTGACTTTAGCTTGGCTGGGTTGCTAGGGCGTTACCCTTGCTTGGCTGGTTCTGTAACCGTTGTGGTCGCGGCACTACCGTCGGCTCCCGAGGAGACTAGGACCGAAGCACGTTGACAGAGGGTTTGGTGGCACTGAAGGTCGGCTTCTGAGAAGACTAGGACTAGGAGTGTGATCACCGGTAAGAGAAAGAGAAAGAGAGGGAGAGGAGTTGCTCTTAGAGAGGTTTGCTCTAGAGAGAACTTAGATCATCTTAGAGATGTTGTTGTTGAATGTGAATGTGTGTGTGTTGGTGTTTGGTTGTGGTACTACAATCGGCTCCCGAGGAGACTAGGACCGAAGCACGTTGACAGAGAGTTTGGAGGCACTAAAAGTCGGCTTCTGAGAAGACTAGGACTAGGAGTGTGATCACCGGTAAGAGAAAGAGAAAGAGAAAGAGAGGGAGAGGAGTTGCTCTTAGAGAGGTTGCTCTAGAGAGAACTTAGATCATCTTAGAGATGTTGTTGTTGTATGTGAATGTGTGTGAATTAGAATGAGAGGAGAAGGTGTTTATATAGGGAAGAAAAAGAAGAGTGAAATGATGAGTGGAAGAAAAATAATGAAAGTAGATCTAAGTTCACTTGTAAAATATGGAAAAAATAGAGAAAAGATGAAATGAAAGCAAAGCATGAAGGTGCAGCAACATGGAAGTGGTGATGATCTATTAAAGAGATTGTAGAAGAAAAATATATCCAAGGAAAAAGAGAAAAGCATCTAGCTTTCTTCATGTGGGTAGGAAACATGAACATGTGAATATTGAGCTGGTTTTAGGTCAGTTTCTGCCCCTTTATTCCTTCAATTATTTCTCCAACAAGACTTCATTATATGCCTTTGACTTCTTCATTTGAAATGTTCCACTATGAGTGTAGATCATCCTGACAAATTTTCAGATTTTTATTCCATGTGGTTGGGCCGAAAATGCTGCTGGACCTCTTACAGGTCCAGTTTTCCAGTTTTGCTTCTGTAGAAAATTGGACTGATTGTTTGAAGGCCTTCCACTCAAATGTAGCTCTGGCACTCTTCATAAGAAATGATCCTTGGGCTTTCTAGAATGGATCTGCAGAGTTTCAGCTCATTTCAAGTTCATTTGGTCAGTCTGCCGCCCCTCCTTCCTTGTTTAGCTCGGTTTCTCCTAGCCGAAGTAGGAAAATGTGCTAAAGTTGACTTTTCATGTTTCCATGCTTCCATGCTTCCATAGTAGGCTTTATTTAGCCTCTAAATATATATTTCGAACTTGTCGACAATATATAGCTTGAGCCACTGACATTGGCTCAATTTCTCCAACACATGCCTTGTCAGGCCAAAATGCTTATTTTGGGTCCAAACAAAGACGATATACAATGTGAGGAAAGTACATCGAAATTTTAAGTTTTTTAATTTCTTTTTCTGTCAGTTTTCTACATAGAAATTTGTACCTCGTTATCTAGTAGAAATATGAGGATTTATGTTTGACATTTGAACAATGATAAGATGATTATGCATATTCATATGTTCTACAGTACCTAGCTAGCTTTTGATAGGACTCGTCAATGTCACATGCACAAGTTCATGGAAGAAAGACTAAAAAATACGTATGGAATGAAGAAACAAAATAGAAGCGACAAAATTAATTGAAAAAGAGAGATTACCACCTGGAGATTTTTTTTTTTCAAAGGTAAAATAGGATTATGAATTGTTCAAAATTTGAAGGAGGTCCATTTACCGATTTTGGAGGTATGAATAGAATCTAAAAAGAAAAGAAGACTTTTATTGATTTTATTGGACGATGGACATTTTGGGAAAATTAGAGAGGTGTAGATAGCATATTGATTATTTGTAAAAGTAAGTTGAATGTCTATTAAGTGGGGAGGTTCAAATGCCAATTTTAGAGGTATGAATAGAACCTCCTCACTTCTAATTTTTTTTTCTTTGTAATCGAGGAAAAAAAAAAAATTTTCTCCATCCACAAAAAATAACAAAAAGAAAAGAAATTATAAAAGGTAGCTCAGCAACATCATAACCCCACATATTCCTCCCCACACCGAAGAACCTCCAGCAGAGAGGCTTTTAAGTATAGAAGATCCTCTCCTACTTCCCAAACCACTCTCTTTTCACTCTCTCGCTCCTTCTCAAACCCCTCCATTTAGGGTTTGTTTCCGCCAAATTCCCGCCAAGAAAACCCCCCTCCCAAACTCACACCCCTCCCCAAAATCCCAAGACCCCCTCCGCCTCCGCCTCCGTCTCAGCCTCAGACACCGGCCATGGGTAAAGACGACGAGGAGATGCGGGGCGAGATTGAGGAGAGGCTAGTCAACGAGGAGTACAAGATATGGAAGAAGAACACTCCCTTTCTCTACGATCTGGTCATAACTCACGCCCTGGAGTGGCCGTCGCTCACCGTCGAGTGGCTGCCGGACCGGGAGGAGCCGCCGGGGAAGGACTACTCGGTGCAGAAGATGATATTGGGGACGCACACCTCGGAAAATGAGCCCAATTATCTTATGCTCGCGCAGGTCCAGCTGCCGCTGGAGGACGCGGAGAACGATGCTCGTAATTATGATGATGATCGTGCCGAGGCTGGAGGTTTCGGCTGCGCTAATGGCAAGGTAGGTTTTGGTTTTTGCGGTTTGAAGTTGTTTAATTTTGGCGAAAGGCTAGAGATTTGAAATTTTAGGGGTTTTGGTGTTTAGGGTTGAGAAAGATTTTGAATTTTTGAGGAGGAAGCATTGGAATGTCAATGAAGTTGTGAAATTTGAATAGTTTGAAAGAAATTAGGAAAATTTATGTTATTTTTGGTTAGTGTAGATTTGTTGTTAGCAATTTTGAATCTGAGATAAACCCTACTTGAATTGAAACATAACAGAAATGAAACTGAGCATATCTCATATGGACTAAACACCCCAACTCTTTCTTTGTTTCCTCTTCTTTTTAGTTTTTGTAATTAATTTATGATTTTTAATTCTTTTAACTGTAATCCAAATTGCCACTCTAATATCTGAAGTAGACCACTTTATTGGTGTATGTTGTTTTTGTTTCTATCCTCCTACATCCAATCAGACTGAAGTACATGATATTCAGTTTATATTTTTTGAGTGCTTGTTAATATTATTGTGAGTTTAGTGTTAAAGTTTTCTTTCTCATGAAATTTCTTCAGGTGCAAATAATCCAGCAAATAAACCATGATGGAGAGGTTAATCGGGCTCGTTATATGCCTCAGAATCCATTTATTATTGCCACAAAAACTGTCAGTGCTGAAGTTTTTGTGTTTGATTATAGCAAACACCCATCTAAGCCTCCTTTAGATGGTGCATGCAGTCCTGATTTGAGGCTCAGGGGTCATAGCACTGAAGGATATGGTTTATCATGGAGTAAGTTCAAGCAGGGTCATTTACTCAGTGGTTCTGATGATGCGCAAATATGTTTGTGGGATATCAATGCAAATTCTAAGAACAAAACCCTGGAGGCTACTCAGATATTTAAGGTACTTGTCTGCATCTATTTGGGACATATTTTTTTTCATGTATTGATGATTGTGTAAAGCGGTTGCTCTTAATATTGGGTAAAGAAGCATATCACCTGAACTGGAGATAGGCTACTGTTAAACATGAATGGCTGCAGTATTCTGGTTTTGATGCAATTTTGAAAGTTATTTTACTTGCATACATATGCAGTTCTATGCATTTGACATGTCGAAGTTTACCGTTGTTTGAAATCGTTTTTGAATTAGGTCCACGAAGGTGTTGTAGAAGATGTAGCATGGCATTTGAGGCATGAATATTTATTCGGTTCTGTTGGTGATGATCAATACCTTCTGATATGGGATCTCCGGACTCCATCAGTTACCAAGCCTGTCCAATCTGTAGTTGCTCATCAAAGTGAGGTGAGTGATGTGAATATCCTTCTCCCCTTCACCCTCTCATTTAAATGGACAGCATTGCTATAGATAAATGATGTTTATCCATTTACAGTTTAAAAGTCAATTGTGTAGATTCAGTTCTATCATAAATTACTTATATTCTAATAATGGCATCTATATGTTCTAAATTAATGTTTTGAGCCACTCTTTCATCAACAATAGAAGTGATTTTACCAGTGGAATTACATTGTCACAGGCATTTGTTAAATACACAGTCACATATACCAGGATCAATGAGTTTACCATTGTTCCTGTGATAGAATTTGCTTTGAGAAGAAATGAACTTCATAAACACAGACACAAAGTTTGCTGTTTAAAATTTTTGTTGTCATGGTTTGGATGTATGCAAAGTTAGTACTTAGCTTTTGAAGTTTGTTTCATACAAATTAAATTGTCTGGCAAACACTTGGAAAGACTTATAAAAGTTAGGAAATGTTTTTTGGAAGACTAGGATGGACTCAGGCAACCATGGTTATTCCTGAAGGTAGAATATTTAGGATGTTATATAAGTACAGTCCTGCCACCTGGGGGACTGTAATTCAGGGACAAAAAGAGACGAATGGTTTTCAGCCACTAGATTTAAGTGATCAGCTCTGACAGGTAAGATCAGAGCAGCTTTAAAAACCCAGTTCTTGGATCCATTGAAATATCCTGATCGTTACCCATATGGAAATTTCACTCTCTTATTCCATATCGTTTTCGTGTATTTTCCTATGTTATCCTCGTTTTCAGAGATTATGTACCTCATCTTCTCTATCTTTAACTTATGCTCTCCCACTCACTAGTTTGTACTTCTGGGTTGGTATGATTCGAGGTTTATGAAGAATTGTATCCTGGGTTTGAGTCAAGGCTGAGGAAAAATAGCAAAAAGCAGATTCAAGATTGATGAACTTCTGTTCTGGGTTGAAAATCCAGGATTTTTTTTCCTTCACATCATAAGAAAAACTGGAGATCCAAGATGTATTTCTCTGATATTTGGCAGTACTTGTTATCAATGGATTTGTTTCTTCATTCAGGACCACAGAACTTCTAATAGATCCAAGATGAATTTTTTCTTTAATACAAAGCGTTTCCTGTTTCTCTGAGATTTGGCACTACTCTTTATCAATGGATTTATCACTTCATTCAGGACCACGGAACTTCTAATAGGAACAAGTTGTTATAGATGGTTGAAATAGTTATCTTTTAGGCTGTATATTGGCTATGTATCATCCTGTTGGCAAATGCCACCATTGCTTGCATTGTGTGTAGAGCTAAGTGCTAACTAAGTTGAAGTAATATAATATCCCTGAATGTTTTGGAGAATATAAAAGTTATATGCTTTTCCTTTTCAACTGATGAAAAGATTTTCTTACATTCTATTAGGTCAACTGTTTGGCTTTCAATCCCTTTAATGAATGGGTGGTTGCAACTGGGTCCACTGACAAAACTGTCAAGCTGTTTGATCTACGCAAAATCAGTACCGCTCTCCACACCTTTGATTGCCATAAGTAAGTTTCCGTCCTTGGAGCTGATAGCTTCAAATGATACACTTCTGTTTGATAGAATGCGTCTGCAAAATCTTAATCTCGAATTCTGTCTTTTGTAGGGAGGAGGTTTTCCAAGTCGGTTGGAATCCGAAGAATGAGACTATCTTAGCTTCTTGTTGTCTTGGCAGGAGACTGATGGTGTGGGATCTTAGCAGGTAATCCCTTAACCAACCAATTGCACCATTTCATTTTATTACATAGGAAGAGGTGATATTGACGTTATCGTTTGCTGTTATACTAGATATCAAAACATTTTAAGTGCCTGTTTTCTTACAAAACAATTTCCTGATTTCATGCATGTATGTAGGGTTGTGAATCTATAGCATTTAGTGGTTTGGTTGGTAGCCCAGATGGTAGGAACTATGATTGGTCTGGACAGCCAGATCAAGTGAACTGTGTTATAAGAGGGAGATATGTTCACAAAAGAAAAATAAAAATTGTTGCGTCTTATTATGAACGTGGTTAGAATACTTTGATAAGTAGAAAAAAGCTAGACTGTTGGTTCCAGTTGGGGGTTAGGATGCTGGTTCATTGATGAGGACATCATTGTCAAACCATTTAGGGTTTATGAGTGGAAGAAATGGAAAGGGAGAACATCTAATTCGCTGGATTAATTGAATTCAAATTAATTACTAAGTTTTAGTTAGAGAACATCTAGTTCATCTCTAGCCATATGGCTGGATCTAATTGATCTCGGAGCCTTAAAGTTTCCTCTATTAAGTCTTGTATGCTTCAGCCTCACAAGTCTGAGTCTCATCTTTAATTGAGTCGTAACAGATAGTTAATGGGAGTGTAAGTGCCTTTTGTCAAGTCATGGTTTGATGAATAAAATTATCAGAGTTTTCTGAGTTTCCTGAGATGGGATTTGTTGGTGTGAAGTCTCATAGAGACTCCTAATTCTTGTTTTCTATCCCCTATCCTATTGTTTCTGTCCTAGTTTGCTCCTAATATTAGAGGTTGCTGATCCTGGTCTCTAAGGCAGTAGATATACTGCACCACTTGTAAAAAACCGAGGCACATGAAATAGATAGCAAAAGATAAAAGGGACAGGAAGAGACAGAAAAGAAAAGAAAAAAAAAAACAGAACAAAAAGGAAAAAGTAGCGGCCTTAGACAACAGACGAAAATGTAGGCATTATCCTCTTTGTATTGAAAAGCAATGTATATAATCAAGGCTTAAACTTTTGAAGAAACATTGACAGTTCGATATTGAGCAAATATGACATTATTGTAAGGATAAATTATGCACAATTTTGTATTTTCAATATCTTGGTACAGATGTAGATGACAAATCCATATACATCCAGCAAGAGAGTGAAAAGTGATGAGTGCACATCTACATACATGCAGTTGTCTTACTAAGTCGTGTAATCTAAATTGTTTGAGATGCATGCTTAACATGAAAGACATATGTCCCACTTTAGCTCCATTTTATCCTTACGGTGAACGGGATGATTAGATGAACTTATTGAATATGCAAGGTTGTTATTTCCATTTCACATTATATAAGACCATTTTCAAACCAGTAGTATATATAACCCTACTATAGGTGGCTGTTTGATGGAAATCTAGTAGTAAGCTAGTAGCTTGTGTTTTGGTAGTTGTCTCCATCTTCTTTTCCGTTACTTTGGTTTCAGCCAATCTGGTACATTTCTAAACAACATCTGTTGATATCTGATAGTTCTCGAATATTAGTCCGAAATCAGGCATCATTGGCAATAACATTTGGGATATCGGGTTAACCCCCAGTATCTGTAATAGTTACTGAAAATAAAAGAGATATATCGGCCAACATGTCAGGATATTGGCATTTGGCATTTAAAATTGCTATAATGCTCATAAAACAAAAGCCTAAGCCAAGGCACTGTTAGATCTCACATTAGAAGACTGAGATAAACTTCCCGTTCATATGCCATGTATGATATACCATGGCATAAGTTTTGGTTGCTCGTACTTAATGTCCTAGTGATGTATCATTCTATAACTTGCATGTCAACATATCTTCACTTAACAATTTTGGGTTCTTATACAGAATTGATGAGGAGCAAACACCAGAAGATGCGGAAGATGGACCCCCAGAGTTGCTTTTTATTCATGGTGGTCACACCAGTAAAATATCTGATTTTTCTTGGAATCCATGTGAAGATTGGGTTATATCTAGTGTTGCTGAAGATAACATACTGCAGATCTGGCAGATGGCGGAGAATATATACCATGATGAAGATGATTTACCTGAAGAACCGGCAAAGCAGCCTTAGCGTAACTTCTCATTACTTAAGATAGCCAATGTAGTCAGAAGAAGTTAATTAGAGAAGGGGGTCATAGCCCTTTGTTTGTCTATGTTTTTCTTTAACTTTAATTTTTCCCCGTAATTGCATGTGAGAATCTGTGCTTTTCTTTAACGTTAGATCAGTGTTGTATACGTTGTATTGACCCATGCTTAAGTAATTGTATGCAGTACTTTGGCATGGAAGTAAGTTCCGAAAAAAACTGCAATTGTTTTGGCCATATTGATGAGTGTTTTTCTTGGTGCTTTTCTAAGTTTTTGTTGGACTGCTTTAGCACGGTTGAAAGTACTTCAAACGACTCTCATGGGCATTCAATCCAATTATAACTGAAATCTCGAGTTTTTGTATGTTTACTAGGAGAGTAATGTCAGGTGAACTATCTTTTTGGGCATCTATTTGTATTATATTTTACGTGACAGTTAATATAGCAGAAAATCGAAATTATCACAGAATTTTATTAAAGGGAATGCAGATGGGCACTTAAAAAGATTGAGATATTGGTGGTACTTAAAAAATATGGTTCACCAAGTAATACTAGGACATACAAGGTTACCTTTGAAGTTGCCCATATATTGTTTTTCTCAACAAAGCCAATAAAATGCAACATTTACAAGAATTCCTTTGCATTTTTAATTTGCATAATTTATGAAAATGCAATTGTATCTGAAATGCTATTCTCATTCTCTTAATAGTGACTGATATTTTTAAAATAAAGCTATTGTTATTTTCTAGAAAAGTTACTATAAAGTTGTGCAGTATTTGATTTTTTAAAAAGCTATTGTCTTGAATAGGAAAACTATTGCCGATGAACTGATGAACTGAAAAACTACTGCTGCCGAATCGAAAATTGTCTTCCCCACTGAAAATCTATGACTGCTTTTATGCCAAACTCAACTCGGTTGGATTCCCGCCGTTCGGCCACCTTTCAACAGAGAACCAGTGAAGATGTGTTCCTTTTGCTAGCTTGAGTCTACATATACCCATGGATTGTCGATTGATCAATGATGACAACAAATCGAGCCTCGAAAGTCGAAACTCATGCATGATCCTCCAACGGCTTTTCTCTGTTTTCCAACAACTCTAGTGGCACTGATCCAAGCATGAAAATTGATTCTCTCATCATGAATTCATGATCAACATCTTCGATAGCATGAATTTTATCTTTAGTCCATATTTGGATAAGATAATTTCTCTCTTGTTCTGTGCTCCCTTTCATTTTTCATTTTTTTTACTTTTTTTTTCTTTTTCCTTTTTTTGAGTGGCCTTATGGAGAATGAAAATATATGGTGGTTTAGAAAAGAGAAAAGTTCAGTCACCGTCCCCAAACTATGTTGTCAATGTCAATTTGATACTCGAACTCTCAAAAGTATCAATGTGATACCCAAACACGTATTTTGACATCAACGTGATACTTCCGTCAAAAATTCCTAACGGCTCCGTTATTTGATGACGTGGCAAGCACATAGAGAAAAAAGAAGAAGTTAAAAGACCAACTTACCCTTTTGTTTTTGTTAATTCATTTTTATTTTTATTTTTCATTTCATTTCTTCTTCTTCTTCTTCTGTTCTAACTAAACCGCCGCACCTCCGAAGCAAGCTCCGCCACCAGCCACCAACCACTCACCCCAAAATGAATTCGGATTTCGGCCTCGAACGTGAGCTCGGCCCCAACCACAGTTACCGCCCCCAACATCAAGAATATCACATTACATGCAAATGCAGCAATTTGACAACTTCTAATCCAATTCAAATTGAGAAAACAAGAACAAACAATTCAACTTCTAATCCAAAATTTCAATCTCCCATCTCCACTCCCAAAATTGGAATCCCACCTGCAACAATCAACAATTCTCAACGATTTGGCCGGAAAAATCAACTCAAAAAAACCAAGAACTCGTCAGTTACTGTTCACACTCTCAAACACCTTCAAATCTTCCTCCACCGATCATGAAAAGCTGCAAGAGGTTAGGGATGAAGGTTAGCTTCGACCCAGCAACAAAAATCCCAAAGAAATCCGGTCGGAACCCGCCGGAAACCGGAGATCGAAGGAATCTCCGATTTCCCCCTTTTCTGGAAATCCCTCTTCGATTTCTTCTCAAATCAAGGCTACCCAATTCAGAAATCTTACCTTAGATGCAAGAGGAGGAAGAGAGGATCCTCTAATAGCCGGTGATGAGGCCGGCGGCGGTGATTCCACCGGAAATGGGTTCCGGGTCTGAAGAGAAGAGAAAGAGAAAGAAGGGGGAGGGGGGGCTGGAGTCGGTTCTCCCGAATTCACTCTCTCTCTCTCACCTTTTTACCCACTTTCCATCAATTCCTACCTCTCCTCTCACTCCTCCAAGTCTTCCTCAAATTCCCAATCCCTCCCGCCAGAAAATATCACTGAGGCCCTCAAATTCGTCGTCGCCCTCTCGGTGATCGCCAAATTAGAACCCTCCCCAATCAAACCAGACGAGAGTCGCCGATTAGAGGAGGGAGAGCGAGAGAGAGAGAGAGATGGAGGAGCTCTGTGCTTTGGTGTTTTTGGGGTTTAGGAGTCGCCGATCAGAGGGGGGGTGGACGGAGAGAGAGAGCGAGAGAGAGCTTTGTGTTTTTTTTTTTTTTAATTACTTAGTAGTGAAAGACTATTCTGCCCCTGATAAAAATATCACATAGGACCCACGTGTTTGCCACGTCAGCAAACAGACGGTCCCGTTAGGAATTTTTGACGGAAGTATCACGTTGATGTCAAAATACGTGTTTGGGTATCACATTGATACTTTTGAGAGTTCGGATATCAAATTGACCTTGGCAGCATAGTTTGGGGACGGTGACTGAATTTTTCTCTTTAGAAAATAACAAGGTAACCGAAAGTGACCTATCTATAAGTTGTTATTACTTGAAACTGCTTTTAAGGAGACTCTAGGCTTTTCGCTATTTTACTGATTGTAGTCTGTTAATGCGGGCATGTTTGGCTTATATTAAATTTTGATGCCAGTTGCCGAAAGCAATGCAAGACAAGCAGCCTAAAGCGCAATGAGCTGTGCTTGAATGTTCTGTAGGTTATGTTCATAGCAGAATGCAACTACAACATTTCACTTGCATGATCAAATTCATGTCGAATATACCCTACGTTGTTGCTTTCAACAAAGGAAGAGAGTTGTATTTGTGGCATATGCTTTGCAACTCGACTCATTTTCATATGACCCTGAATGTAGTCAGACTATGCTTTTCAATGCAAAAATCCTTAAGTAGTTCAGTCACGTTCATTCGTTAGCTGTACACAGCTTTCTGTACATTGCTATGCTGCCTTCTCACATGTGGCTTTGACATTAGGCCAAAAGAAGAAACAGAAAAACAACATGGATAGTTTCATCATCCACAACACAAAAAGAAACTGTGCAGCTCCTCAATGGCTTATAAATACCATGCTACCAAGTCAGCTTTTGTCCACAAACAAAACCATCTTAGCCACTCTTAACTATCCACCATATATGGCTATGACAATGAGGTAGGTTCAATTACTGATGATGACCATATTAGTTCTTGCTCTGGCCACCTCCAAAAGGGTCTTGGCAAGTGATCCGGATATCCTTTCAGACTTTTTACTCCCACAAAACAGCTCAACAGTTGATGCTAGTTTTTTTACATTCACTGGATTTCGCGGAATATTTGATCAAGCACCCAAAACCTTGAAGACAACAAAAGCCAGCATGGTTGAGTTTCCTGCTCTCAATGGCCAGAGTGTGTCATACGCGGTGCTTCAATTGCCTCCACAGACACTCTTCCCACCTCATACTCGCCCTGATGCAACTGGACTTCTGTTCCTTTTGGATGGTTCCTTGGAAGTAGGCCTAATAGACACAACAATGAATCTGTATACTCAAAAGCTTCAGGCAGGAGATATGTTTGTATTTCCCAAGGGATTAATACATTATCAGTATAACACTGATTCTCAATTGCCAGCCACCGCCATTGCAGCATTCGGAAGTGCAAGTGCTAGAGCAGTTGCGGTGCCACCTTCTGTTTTTGCTTCAGGTATTGACGATGTCATCCTTGCCAAATCCTTCAAGACAGATGTTGATACTATTAAGAAGATTAAGGCTGGCCTCTCTAGCTAAATTAGCTACCTGCGGAATGATTCAAGACTCCAATAACTAATTCATGTTGTTTTCTCTAACATGCAAAGCTGGATTTGTTTAATTACTCTAATGTTGTTTACTTGATTATTGCCGTTTCTTTTTGTTTCAATGTGTATGGATTCATGTTACTTTTGTCTTAATCTATTTCTTAATAAAATATATCTATTCATTGATAAGATCTTAGCTTCTATATATGATCAACAAAACTAACAGAATTACTAGCTAGGTATTCTAAACTCATTGCCACTAGTTACTACTACTACTAGGAAGGCTAGAAGCCTCTGAAATAGTCCAGAATGTATTCTCTTTCTGTTGTAACGAATGAAATTGTTTTTATCAAGACCAGCTATACTTCTGAGAATTCAGAACTTAAAAAGCATACATGTACTTCATTGTCACCACTACAGTAAATTGTCATCCTTGGCACCCAGTTTCACTGCCCTTAATTTACCTGGCCGGGTTCAGCAAGAGCACCATTTCATTTCAGTTTATCAATCTTGTTCTAAAACGTCATTTCTTTGTGAAACGAAGTCTATACATGAACTTATTGTGAATTGATTGACGGAATCTATGTTGTTTTAGCAATTTCACTGCAGCTGTTGAAGTAGCAACAGCTCAAATGAGGTTACTTGTGGCTGCCGTTACCAACAAGGAAGACCTTTCCGAGGTCGGTCGTATTGTAGAGGATTGCAAGTCTTTGCATATCTCCTCCATCCAAATGACTTAAAGTCAACGAACTCAACACAACACATTAAGGAGGTGGAACAGCCCTCAAAGTCCATATAAATCAGTGAACACTTCACTTGTACCTGTATTAGAGGGGGAAAGAAAAAGAACAATATACAACTTGGTTTCAGAGAACATTTCATTCTGCAATACCTATAGAAATGAGAATAAGTTGTCTAGAGGATGACTATGTAACTAGGGAAGTATCTTCAATTTATGTAATTGACAGCCTCAAGAAGTACAGCCACCAGAGCAGTCATAGAAATACGCACGAAAGTGAGAACTTCATACAACATGAACATAAGAAAGCAAGAGAGGATAACTCCTTCAAAAGGTGCAACAAAATATGCTTGTTTCCGTAGTAGCAGTAAGACTCTGACTTGTCCAGCTTTGTAAACAACAAAATGTACACTAAATCAACATCTAGCATTCGCTGCTCCACAAATCTCAAAGAGTTCCTATTTACTTCAGAAGATGGTACAGCAGGCATCACACATGAAACTTCCCGCTCTGCTGCTGTATAAGAAAACACAAGTAGAGAAAGATCAGCTGCCTCTCTAATCTGAGCATATTCCAATTTCAACAAGTGGAATAGTTTTAGTATTGGACTGATGACAATGTAATACCTGCACAGCATAAACCCCATCATTCCTGTGAATCCGAGTAATCCTCGAGAGTGAACTGGTCCAAAACCCTACAAGAAATAGAATAGGATTTTTGATCTATTAGAAAGCACCCACATGTGCTAGAGGCAGGTAAACAAATATATGCTCAAGTAAAAAATGCAAGCAAGTACCAAAGGTCACTGCTTAGAAACTATCTTCCAAACATATCATTTTTATAGTTATGTTCCAACAAGCCAATTAAGTATCATCCACAGACCACTGTTGATGATACTTCAATAAACTTAGCTTCCTATGAGATGGGCTGTATGAAAATTCAGAGTCAAATGATTGAAGAGAAAGTTGGAGGGAGATTGCCTTTATAAATCTTTTTAGGTTCTACTGAAACACACCAGTCTATATAAAGTCTTTGATAAGAACACACAAATAATTTAATTTGAGTTTGCATTGAATATAAACAACTGCTAAAAGATACTAGTATGCATATACTCTCACAAGGCGCACAACGAATCTTAAAAAGTAGTTGATTGAATACCTCCCACCGGAACCCTGGCCTCGCCCTATGACAATGTGGCCTCGTCCCCCCGGCACCCTGGCCTATACCTCCTGCAAAATGGCCTCGACCTCCAGCACTGTGGCCTATACCTCCTGCCACATGGCCTCGACCTCCAGCACCGTGGCCTCGACCTCCGGCACTGTGGCCTATACCTCCTGCAACATGACCTCGACCTCCAGCACTGTGGCCTATACCTCCTACAACATGGCCAAGATCTCCTGTGATGTGGACAAGACCTCCCGTGCCGTGGCCAAGACCACGGGCACCATGTCTACAATAAAAAAAAGTGGCATTTAGAAATTTTCATATAGTAACAAAGTCATAGAAACTAAAATTCTCGTTTACACATATCATCAAATCTCAGTACCAAAAGAGAGGACGACAGTGAGAGAAAGTTTGATTCTCATCGAAACCTAGTCTTATGATTACACTTTTTAAACAGCCAATCACAGAACACAGCAACTCAAAAAGCAATCTATCAAAACGAACATATTAAAATCCTAAACAAAACACTCACAAAACTTCTGCACGAGGCCTAATAAACATCTGAATACAATAGTGATGAGCAATATGATTAAACAGCTTTAATAAAATGAATTATAACGAGCATTATGACTAAACTGCTTGGGCAAAATGAACAAAAAGGAAAGTACTTTGGTATGAATAAACCAAAAGATTTATAGCAATTCTTACTCTAAATCTTGAAAGAATAAAAGATTTATATAGAAAACGTAGTCGTCGTCTAAGCAATTACCTGACCAAGTTTGGAAGGCGGCTACCACCGAGTGAACGTCCGTGACCGCGCGGAGCTAGAGGTACAACATCGGGATCTGTGCCGGAGATCTTGGAATCCGAGCCTGAGTCGAGATCTGAATCGGAGACCGTATGAGGAAGAAGCTCGGCTTCTGAACCGGAGATCTCGGAATCGGAGCCTGAGACTCCACCGGAATCGGAGACCGCATGAGGAAGGACCTCGGCTTCTGAGCCGGAGATCTTGGAATCCGAGCCTGAGACGCGCTTGGAATCTGAGCCGGAAGACAACATTCGTCCGATAGTGTCATCAGCTTTCCTCGCGCCAATATCATCGCCCTCCATTGCGATTTGCTTTGTTTCGAGATGAGAATGGAGGTTAGGGATCAGAATGGGGCTGGGGTTAGGGTTTTTATGGGGGAAAGAGGCGAGGACTCAAATACGGGAGGGGGCCTATTTTGGATTGGGTATGTCGTGATTTTTCGCTCTTAACAGGTTCACGGCGATACCGAACTATTAAATTTCGAGATTGCTGGAAAACACAATTCTCAAATGCAAAAAGAAGAAAACGCGAGATAAACTTATCTGAATCTGCCAGTACAATTGATTTAGAAATCATTTTGTGCACAATAGGAAGGATGAAAGGAGGGGTTTTGGCAACAAAATATTGAACACAAGAGCCAAATGGACCAACAATGAGTTTCTTCATCTTATATATATAGATGATGATACCAAGCACCTCTTTTGTTCAAGGTTTTATTGACAGACTCACAGACAGAAGAAGAGGCAAAGAGGAGAAGAGGAGAGAAGACAATCTTCATATACATGTGTGTTTATATATAGCAATCCTCATTTCAAAACGTAATTACAAAATTGCCCCTACTACATTACTGGATCTTGGGTCAGGGCCTGGCCTAGTGTTAAAGAAAATGTCCATTTATTGCCTGGCAATTGAAATGGACATTAATGCATGAATGTGGGCTTTAAGACTTTATACTCTTCCCTCCCTCTCCTCTGCTTAGCGTCTCAGCAATTTATTTGATAATAATCAATTAGAAAGACACTAAAATCTAATTTGTTAATAAATAATAGAATTTAGAAGGGGAATTTTTATTATTTTGGATGACCAAATAGTTATCAACATCACTTGAAAAATGTGCTCTCGAAGGTTCTCTCACTTTTCTCTGTTTGTTCCACCCTGTCGGTTCTTGCATGGTGTAGATATTGACTCTATCGAGGATAGACATTTTCTTTTGATGGATAAATATCCAAAGGAAGCCAAAACTTACCTTCCCCATGTTGAGTATGATGAAATGCGACATGGACATATCCCTGAGATTCCTCAAGATGGAGCCATTACTTAGCAACAACAAGCCAATGCTTCTTCCCCAATGAGATCTCTTGTTCATGCTCCCAATTGGGGGTATATATCCTGTTGATAATGCTTTTCTTCAGTTTGAATAGACAGTAGTTTTTTGAAGATCTTCCTAAGCAAATACTCTGAATAGAGGGCTTAGTGCTCATGATTGCCTGCGTAAGGAGGGTCTGTCATTTATGGAAGCTATGAGTGGTGGTGCTTCTGCAGTTGCTTCTTCTCTTAGAAATAAACTTCATGTGTCGGGTATGCCTAAAGAGGACTCTACTTGGGAGGAGGCCCAATCAATTATGGCCCGTTTTCCACAGTTTAGCAGCCGAGGCGGCCTGCTACCTAAGGGGGCGGGACTTGTTAGGAGTAACCCACTTTATCCCTTTTGTAACTAGCCCATTAGGCCCAGATGCCACTATTGTATTGGTGGTCCTGTACCAATGCTAACGTCGTCCTCTTTTGTTTAGATCTATATCATAGTACTGGAATTGCCAGAGTTGGTTATGAAAAATGAAGCTTAAACTTTAAATTCTTGTATTCCTCTTTTCCTTAATTTGGCTCCCAACAGAAAACCTAATCCTTGTCGATTTGGTTCAGTCTTGCTGTACTCTCTTCTCCTCGTTGGATTAGAATTTAGTATATATACAGATCCAACCCAAGCGGTTGAGTTGGTGAAGCAAGAGCAAGGATGCCTCGGAAGAGATATTGTCGTTATTTTCACCATGTAGTGCAAAGACGTGAACCCAACCGCTGGCCAGAGCTGGAGGAAGACAAGCTTCTCATCATATTAAAGTTTTTTGATGTAAGGCTAAGGACCCGTCCGGGGGATCAACCAGATGTTTATGAAAGATATTTTCTAATAGCTGAAAGAGATATTTGGGTTGATTTTTCTCACATGAAGCACCAATTATCATCATCATCATCCTCATCCTCATATACACAGATTATCTGTGAGTCTCTTTCGAGCATGGGTGTGCCTCAACATGAACATCCGGCTATTGTTCGCAAGCTATTCAGGTTTGTCGAGGCTGCCGTCTCCCCCGACCTCCCTATTATTGTGGGTGTGTCGGACACCACTATTTTCAGGGACTCCAATTTGATTCCTGCGAGTAAATCTTCAATTGACGGTTTGCAGCAAGTGAGACTTGATAGTCGTATTATTACACACACGCCCACGTGTGCTATCTGCTTGGAGGATTTTGCAGCTCTTTTGGTTAATCATCGACAACAACAAGAAGCTCTGATTACTCGCTTGCCCTGCCGACACCATTATCATCTGCATTGCATTGTCCAGTGTCTGGAGATCAACCACCTATGTCCCATGTGCCGATACCCAATGCCAACTCAAGATTGAACCCGAGGTGCTAACTGCTGTCTCTTCTTAATTTTACTCCTTCTAACTTGTTATGTTAATTAATAATTAGCTGCTACTGATCTAATTTGTTTGCAATGGGAGCTAGGTATGTATGTGACAGTGTAAAACTATTAAAGTTTCTTCTCCATCATGCTGTATAATTTGGACAATCTAGTTGGGTTTAGTTATGATCCTCTGCTTTTTAAATTTCACCTAGATTGCATGCTTTCTGTGATATTTTTTATTTTGGTTCTATGGGGAAAAGTTTGTTAGGACTAGATTAGCACCAAAAATGATCCTCCGTAGGCATACATATTGCAGGAAATTAATGCTAGTCCAGAATCCATATTCTAATCTTAATTATATATGTGTTGCTGTTGTAATCATCATTTTGAATAGGGTATGGAAATATGAGTTTGAATTTATATGGACTGTATTCTTGTGTTCACTTTATTGTTCATCTCTGGTCATCAAGAGATCACGTTACACCTGACCCTGATTTGATATTTCATGCCTTCCATTCCTACGAGGCCAGCAGGCTGCTGCAGTTTTGTGGTTTTTACTTTATATATGTTTCTAGTAATTAGATCTCAAGTATATGTCTGTCTACCAATGTCAGCTTGGGTTTCAGTAGTCTTAATTATAATGACTTCTCTGATTCTATTGGAACCTCAATATATTCTTATGTGACCTCCATCTAGACCTCTTACCAATCATCTTGACATATTGTAGCATATCCAGTACTTGATCTTTGTCAAGCAGGTGATCGAAACCGTTATATGGCTGTTGGTCACTTTTTTATTGGATTTAACAGAAACTGATCGATAGTCACTTGGTAAGTTTGGAGAATATGCCTTTTTTCTGGAAGGCATCAGGATGTCATGCTCCTTGGTAGAACCGTTTGGTGGAGGACTGACATTCAAACTATGGGAATCTTAAATGAAGAGCATGGGCATATTGAAGATAGTGCTTCTGTGCAACGGTTATATTCTGAGAAGGGTGGTTGCTAAGTCTGTAGCATAACACCAGACACTGATTTTGTGGCAAATTGTGTATATGTTGTAGACATTCACCATGAGGGCTACTGATGTGACTGGAAAGGTGTCTCAGATAATGATAATGATGTCAAACATGGTTTAATGAGCAAAGAACAATTTTTGCTTTTACGAAGGTGCCAAGACTGTTGGGGCCGGTGTCATCCAGTCCATTTTGAATACTACCTACATGTGATGGATTATTGAAGCCAACTCACTGAATCTCATTTTTTGCTTTCATTTCTTATCTTATCGATTAATGGTTTGAACTTCTTGTAGTATTGTTGGACTGTTAAGGTGGGTGATCATTATTTCCTTGCTATAGCTACAAGGTTTTGTTGGAAGTGAGTCATTATCAGTGCTTGTTGCAAATTTTTTGTTAGTGTATTATGGTTTATGATTTTGGTCCGAAGCAATGTTTCCTGAGGAGTTAAGTTCTCTTGTCACTATAATCTCAGGTGGAAGTGGGTAATTAGAAAGGAGTAATGTTTCCTGAGGACTTAAAGTCTCTCTTCGCTATAATCTCCAGGTGGTAGTGGGTAAAAAACTGAGATGGATTTGAATGCCACAATTTGTTAACTGAGCATGTCGATTATTAATTTTTTAAATCTCCATGAGTAGATAACTTTTGTAAATTTCAGCAAAATTGGAAATTGTTAAGATATTGAATTAGTTAAATCACTGAACGAACTAAATATGTATGTGCAATATGAAAATATTAATGTTCATAACTATAAATTTTAATAAATGCCTTGATGATTTTCAGTTTGACTGTACTGTTCTATGTCATCATTTGCCCAGTTCTTATGGCAGTATTGAGCATATTGCTATTGCCTTTCTACTATTGTATACTGAAGAACTGATGGAGAAATAGTGCGCTGATATACTAGTACTACTAAAGAACACTTTTGATCAATCTGTACGCTTTTGCATTAAGCACAAGCATATGCATCAAGTAGCAGAACAGTGTATTGTGTTCTATAAGGATCCAAAACAAGGATAAGAAATAGGCAGTTGATTATACTAGCTCAACATAATTGAATGAATCCAAAATGATGGCACTTCAATAGAAGCAGGAAAGACTTAAAGTAATGGAGCCAGCTGAACCAATTCAGAAGCAATATTACTAGAGCCAAACTTGTAATCGCATTCGTTCCATACTTCCATTGATTCCTCTTCCCCCACCAGAACCAAAGTCTCTCATGATAAGAACAGATAATCAATCATCAGCTCAACGTATTAGTCAATCAAATGAGCGAAGACAAACTTCATGAGGAATTGAGGAATCAGTAGATTTTGCTTACCTTGGATTCTTTACAGCTTTTTTACACTTTTTTTAAGTTTCATAGAAGAAACTCTATTTTGATGAAACCTTGAAAATTGTTTTGCCTCATGAAGAATGAAGCAAAAGAATGCATATAACCGGAACCATGGTTTGATTAACCTAATATGCTAGTGTACGTGTGACTGTATTGCACAGCTTAGAAAACTTTCCATGGTGGCACTGACTGACTTGGAACAGATGACAAAACAAAAAGATCAGTACCTTGTTGAGAATTTGAGTGAGAGTTTTGCTTCTTTGATCTTTCAGAAAATTTGTATCCGTGAAGCTTGGGTAGCAAAGTGCATAACTTCAAAAGACATCAGGAATGACTATCCCATACAAGGAGCAACGGATGACTATCCCATACAAGGAGCAACTAACTTCATATTTCATTTATGGCGAGCTAAATATTATTGCATTTCTCACTTAATTATCAGGACGGCCATTTGATGATTTGTTGATCTAGAATCACCGAGAGGGGCAGATTATTTGCATAACAAGAAATTTGGGCAATTCAGGATTTAGGCAGGATCTAGAGGCTATTCTCCACTGGGGATGCAGGTCTCCTTTCTGTTTGGAAGTAGGTGGAACCTGGCTTCAGAGAAGTGTCTTCATGAGTAGCTGGCTACTGCCAATGGTTCCTGAACTATAAAGTCAGAAGAATCTTTTGGTTTGCATAATTCTAGCAATCTCTTATGTAAATTTGACAACCATTCCAGTTATTAAAGTTTGTGCTGGTTCATATATTCCAGTTTGTTTTTTTAACAGAAAGAGGTCAGCCCATTATATTAATTCAGCAAGCAGTACAAAAACGAAACACCCCTATGAGATTGACAGAAAGAATCGTTCCTTAGAGAACCCTAAAAAGCTATTCTAAAACTAGAATAAGACCCAGGAAACCCCTAGTACACCCACCTTTAAGGAAAAGTACGCACCATTATTCCAAACAAGGATCAGAAACCTCCGAAGCAAAACAAAATAGTAAAATGAATCCTCAGAGGAGTTGATCCTTGCGACCTGTAAATAAAATTAAATAACATTTGGAGTTAGAAGGGGAGGTTCCCCTTCCATAACGCCTTCCTGTTCCACCCCATCCAATTCAGGGATCACCGTGTCAATGGCTTTCTCTGCAGCAAACTCGCCAGCTTTATCCCTCTGACTCTTCCATTTACGAGGCTTCTTCACATGCTCCTCCATCTCCAGTTTCTTTTCATTCTTCTTAGGAATCGACGCTTGCTGCAATGATATCATCATAGGAGTGGATGGTATCATTGATGCCCAATTCTTAAAACAATTAACTTCAGTCAACCCTGCCATGACCTTCCCAACGCAAATAGGTACATCGGCATTCATAGGTGGGTTCAACTCCTCCTCATGCAAAGATGCATGGACATCCACTACCCCCTGCATCCCATGCAATTCGGTCACCTGCAGTCCACCCAACTCCGGAGCCATCACCACTTCCAAACCAGCACCAATCACGCCCTTCTGCAGCAAGTTCGCACCCGAAGCAGCAGCAGAGCCCGCGTCCATCCCCTGAGCCTCCAGCGATAACCCAGCCATGGCCGCAGCCGGCGGCTTCTGCAGCAACTCCTCTTTCTCCTTCGCTAGGAAACCATCACAGCCCATAACATCATGTTCAAACAAGCCACAGTCCCTACATAAACCCTTCACTTTCTCGAAAATCAGGATGATCTCGAGTGCAACAGTGGACTAAAATTCAACCATCATCCATGAACGGATCCGGCGACGAGTATCCAATATCACCCGGATCCTTTGCTCCTCCTCCCTTCGACGGAGAGCCGATTGATCAAAGCGAATAACCTGACCAATGGTTGATCCGATTAGGGTTAGTTCCCTTATTGCGCAGGCCTACCGGTAAACCCTTCACCGCCACCCACGTCTCCAGACTCCACAGTGGAACTGCCTCCACCGGTCCAACCCCATCATAACCACCCAGCATAAGCATCGTATTCCTATAGAACCACGGTCCCCCATGGAGAGAACGATTTCTGTCAGCCTCACTCTCAAACTGGAAAAGGAAACGATCACCTGCATCTTGGATCGTCAGCCCCGATTTGATTCTCCAAATGGAAGAGATTGTGCCTTTAAAACCAGGAAAGCGAGCTTTTGGTCCGAGAAGACGACCCACCATGTACCAGTGGTCATCCTGCAGTGCCGCCGATCCAGCCGGACCAAAAGAAACCCGAGCAGATCCATTAGATCCGGCCATGATACAGAAAGAGGAGTTCGCCATGATCTCCTACGTTGAGTTTTGGAAGTTTTGTCGTAGAAGAAACTCCCACGAGAAACCCTAGCAAAGAGATGCGGCTAGGTCAGATGCTCCTAGCTAGGACTTACCGAAGTATGTACCAACTGCTAATCTATATGTTTCCCTAATGTACAGTGAGAATTTTACATGTCAACTGATCTAATATATTATAATATTAAAAATTTAAAATCATGAGAATTGTTTTTTGATCAAACTTTACAGATATTTCTGCTTATATAAAACTTGAACAAACCCATTCCATGCAGTATTATGTATAGTGCCTGTTTTCATAATGCTAGACAGCATCGAGTTAGCATATAGACTTTGACACATAAACTACAGGCCAAAGTATAAAGAATTCCTATGTCATGATGGGTTATTGTCACTGTTAAACCAAGGAATTTTATATCAAGGAAAAAGGTTACGTACATATCTATAGTTTATACTAGGAATAGTTGCCCGCGCTTTGCTGCGGGAGTTAGGATCGTTAGTGAATTGTTTACGTACAAAAGAAGTTTGAGATCTTTATGAATTGGAAGTTAATTGTGACAAAAATTTTAATGAAAACTATGAAGCATAGTAATGAAGAAAACAGTGACATATAGAGGGAGAATTGTTACATTATATTCATTTGATAAAAGAGTACATGTACACTCTACATTTGTTACACCAAAAGTCATCCAAAAATTGCTTGCTGCACAATAATGTTAGGCATTTCAGCTGCAGCTTTACAAAAAAGCTAGCTGCATAGTCAGATTAGCTATTATAGTTGCAGCTTTACAAAAAGATCGTTGCTGCAATTTTGTAACATTGTGGAGCGTTCAAAAACAGTTGTGGTTCCAACTGTACTTGTCATTGCAGCTACACAAAATCGATTACTTTCATCAAAAAACTGTACACCACAGTTATCCTGGATTAAACAGTCTTTTTGTTTTCAGCTGATGACGATGATGTGGTTTCATCTTCCTCTGCTTATCTCTCACTGTAGAGTAAATAAAATATAGTACTTTTTTAAATATTGATAAGAATTGATTCATTAAAATGAATTATATAGTATATGTATTAATGAATGTGATAAAAATTAGAATGATATTTTCCAAATAACCAAAATTTAAAAAAAAAATTAAAAAGAGAGAGAAAATATTCAGATCAGTACTACTTGCCTTCTAGGTTTCTTGTCTGGTTCAGATATGAATAATCCTCTTTTACTTGTCTCAGCAACTCTCTTTCTTTGAAAAGGAACAGGATCTGGTGTCATAGTTGCTGGGTCGTTTTCAAAAGGTGGTACAGAGGACTCCATATGTGGGAAGACTGCTTTGATTATAGCTCACTATCTTCCTTTATCTTGAGCTGAAAAAGGAACTTTTGGCCTCTTGTTTTTTCTATCTCCTCTGGTAGTGTTGATTCTGTTGGGTATGATCTTTTGCTGACCAAATCTTTGCAACTACTTCCAAACAGTTGCTCTGCTGGTTTTCCCATTATGATAACCGTTGCCTCATTTTGTCCATCTGTGATAGTCATGTAGATTCTGAAACTGTATATAAATAAGAGACTTCAGTGTTGTTATTTTGTTTTGTCAGATAATATAAAATTTGTCCTGAAAATATAATTTTTTACAGTGTTTACCAAGGAAGAATTTCTTGCTTCCCATGAAGTGAGCAGCCGAGTTGATTGTCATGTTCTTGTTCTTTTAATTCTCAATAACAGTGAGGACATCCTTTATACCACCAACCGTCGTGTGTTGCAAATCTGGAAATTGAAGCATTGCAATACACCATTTGTTACTGTAATTGAAAAATAAAAAGGGGTATAAATTATTTACAACGTAGCATAATGAGTCTATAATTTACAAAGTACAACAATTTGGGGAATAAATTGTAAAAATGTCAAAGACTTGCAATTTATAAATTAGGGCCAAAGTAGCATAATGAATCATGATTTACAAAGTAAAACAATTTACGGAATAAATTATTTAAATTTCAAATACTTACAATTTATAATGTGTAGTTGGAAACAAAAATTGGATTTTATACCTTGTATGACAATGGATCCAATATGTTCAATCCAGTCACTGTTTTCATATTGGTTTCCTGGATTTCTTCTGATGTTGGCTGTTTGAATGGTGTTGGAAGTATTTGCACTCTATCAACCAGTTTTGAGAACCTACAAATTTTTAAGCATGTGATGAAACTGTTGATATTTTTTTCTTCCTTTTTTTGTAAAATGATGGTTTTTTTTATAATGAAGGAACTTACTGAAGCCTGTACTTGTTTGTCTCTGGGATCTTTGGATTGATGAAAATACAGGTGTTGCTTGTATTTGATGGGGCAGGTTTGTCTGCTAGTTACAAAAATAATTAGTTATATATAGTTGCTAGTCATGATGAAATAATTAATGAATTTTTGAACACTTACTCAAGTACTCTTTGATTTTTAAACTGGTTAATGCCATCAGCACTGGTGGAGAAGCTTTTCTAATTGTTTCCATGTCGACTTGTCTAGCAGTGTTGCCCCAGAGTGTAATTCTCAAGTTTATGTTTAGGAAGTTAGTTTTAAATCTCAATTGGATCATATACTGTACTTAATGTTTAATAGTGTGTAAAAAGTTTACCTTAAATTCTGCAAATGGATTTCACATTTTGACTCTTTATCCTTGACAGTTGTCTCATGTGGTGGTACAATCGACTTCAAACAGCCATACACATCTTGCATTTAACAAAAACTGAGGCATAAGAATGTCAATACGAAATAGGATTATAAATCAAACGCAGTAGCAAATCAAAGAAGCAATAAACTATTTAGCTTAGAAAAAGATTAAGACCTTATGGAGATTATGTAACTGATTGACATAGCATTTAACTACTGGTTTTTACATTAAACTTTCATCATACATACAACTTTGAGTCAAAGTAAATATGACATAAGTTGATTTGTGTTATAAGTCAAAAGTAAATCCATAGATTAATACAAATGAATGAATGCAAACTACAAAAATAAAATGTGAAATTAACAAATCTTCAGATATAAAATAGGATCAGTGAATTTCATATCAATATTAATCAAACACTGCAAATAACAAAAGGGTAGTTTGAAATTGATTGATTTTGAAAGAGAGAATCAGATCAGTGGTAGTGGAAAACGAAAAGAAGTTGATGACATTTGATCAAATAGAAAGTGAAACTTGACCGAGTACCTGTTTGGATTCATGTCGACGTCAGAGAGGTTGCAACAGCGCAGCAGCTGAGGTCGGTCTTCACCGATGCTTCCCGAAAGTAGGCGTTGGTTCTTTAGATTATATATTTAGGGTACATGGCAACATTGTAAATTCCCAGAAAAAATGGATAAAGCTGTAATCAAGACCCAAATCAGTAAAGACAAAGTGATCTGAAAGCTTCAAGCTGATTCTAGATGGTTTGAATTTTCAATACCTTGAAATTGACACTTAGACTTGTAGCTCTCAATCTCAACTATGCTGAGACTGAATCCTCTGCAGAATAACATAGATACTGTTAATCAAAACTAACCAAATTAGATGACCCACCAATTCTTCTCTGCTATTCCATTCTGCAAAATTCACAAACAACCACCTGCATATCAAAAAAAGAAAAGAAAAAAAGGCATCAGAGAACAACCAAATCAGGAAGGCCCCACACTCACTACCCACACCTCCGACCACAGGATTCAGGCAAGACCAACCGAAATGTAGGCATGCAAGCAAGAAACTCAAACTCAAAAACAAAAACAAAAACAAAAAAAAACGAATTGAAAACCAATTACCCAGAGCAAGAAGAAGCAATACCTTTCTTGGCCTTGATAAATTCTCCCTTCCTCCTCTCCAATTTCAGTCCTCTACAGATAACAAAATACCACCATCAGTGAACTCGGTATTCTGTTTTGGGACCATTGAAAATATAAAACCCAGACTACCAAACAAAGGCAAATCACATACACTAATCTAATCAAAAATCACAAAACAAATCCATGAAATCAAGGCAGCCACCGTATAACCGAAGAACATCCAAATCCTACCAAGAACAGAGACCCAACTCTTCTCTTACTTTTGCTGAAAAGAAAACCACAACATCCGAACCCAGGTTAATTGAAAACTACTTAGATTAGTTCTGAACAGGAACAACAAACTGGAGCTCAAACAAATTCAAACCCATCACCGTATAATCATGGAAAAACTGAGAGACCAACAAAAAAAAGTAAATCAAACAAATTCAAACCCATCGTAGAATACCTGGGATGATCAGTTCACTCAATTTCTGTTCCAATCGACCATCAACTTCTTCCCGTCTCCCTCTTCTTCAGTCTCAAACTCTCTCTCTATCCCTAGATAGATATAACGCAGCCTGCAGCTCTCTCTCCTTCTCTCACGCTATTTCTCTCTCAAACTGAAGCTCTCTGTCTATTTACCTCTCGGTGGAGTGAGGTATCATAGACACGGTACCACTGAGCAGGACCCCAGGTGTCAAAGCAAAAGATACACACACTGTGTGAAGCGAAGAACAAAGACACGAAAGCTCTGAAACCATATACAGGTGTCGGGCAAGAAAGATGAGGCAAGGACAATGTCGTCTTTTCATCCATCACCGGCTCGGCTGGAGCTGTTACTGTTCATAAGCTGATGAACAGTGACTTGACAATTAGTATATAGTAAACTAGAATTCGTGCCCGCGCGTTGCCGCGGGTTATAGAATAAAATCTGAAAGTTTAATAGGATCAAGAATGTAGTTGAGAAGTAAATTTTATAACAAAAGATGTAGATCATGTCCTAATAGCATTACCACTAATGTAGATGTTGTGGTAGTGTTCAAAAAAATATGCTTTTGTAGTTTAAAGTTAACATAGTTACAGTTGTTGCTGGGACAGCTTCCAAAAAATAGGTTGTTTTAGTTACAGGCTAACGTATCTGCTTGCCAAAAGTAGGTGATGATGTCTATTAGCATTAGAAAGTTGCTAGCCTAGTGATGGACGGTTATGAAGGTTGTCCAAAAAGTTCCAAAAAGTTGCCAAAAGTTGTTAGCCTAGTGATGGACTGTTATGGAGGTTGTCCAAAAAGTTGCTTCCTCCAGTTCTTTTTACACAAAAAGTGTCATCATACTTCAGTCTGTTTTCTCCTTGTTGAAGGACTTCATGGATGATCCTGCTGATTCAATGCTGCCTTCCCTGTCATTGAAGAAGTGAGAGATCACGAAGTGTATTTAGTGATCAAATGTTATGCAGAAATAGCTTATTAATACTGATATTTGGGAAACTGAAAGATTTTTAGATTGAAGATGAGAGTGCAGAACACAAATTTTTCTATATTGACCTTAATTAAAGGTCTACACTCACCTTGGTTTGTGCAAAATTGTTCTTAATCCAGAAACTGAGTTTCTAGTGGATGAGATTCCCACATTGTTCTGTAGTATCTAAAAACACTCGGCTACCGGAATAGTATTATTAAATGAAAGCTGCTGATTCTCTTTTAGTCAGTGTAGAAGACCAACCAATGCAAGACTGATTTTTTGGAATGATACCAATAACTGTATTATATTTCGAAGAGAAAAGAATAAAGAGCAACATGCAAACATGTTTGAACAACATTACAGAATAGAGTATCCTAGACCAAGCAATGCACACATTGAGTACATGTAGAACAACATTACAGAATAGAGTATCCTAGTTCAAAAAAAAATGCCTCTATATATTTTCTTCACAGCTCTGTCACAACACTCATCTATCATTGTTCATTGAAAATATAGTAAATGTATTCCAATTCATGAGTACATTTGCTTACTGTGTTCCATGCAATATGAAAACATTCTAAACCATTTGCCACTTCTGTTTGCAGTATTTCTTAAATACTCTAAGCAAGTTCTAACTCATATGCAAATTGAACCAATTTCAGAAATCAAAACAGGGAAAAGATAATCTAGGAAAGAATATCTAACCTGCAGCTCTCCTACTTTCCTCAACACAATTCCAAAACTTGCCTTGAAAATCGTAAACTCCTGCATCACCGAAAACACCATACAATCTTCACTGAAAACATGTATAGTCAAAGAAGAAATCATACGGTTATACAGATCCAGACCTAGCTATTTCTTATTAATGGGAAAACAGAACAGACCTGTCTATGATTTTATTGCAGTCTTCTTTTAATTATAGTACTCTTCAAGAGAATATGAAGAATGAACAATGACTTTTTATATATTCAGTAATCAAGTCGGTTGTACATAAAATTGAGTAACTCTCAATTAATTGAAACATCAAGCCAGTAATTAACTTATACTACACAGATTAAGATACAATCAAATATTAATCCAGCCAAGCAAGCCAAACTGCACAAATCAAAGAGAAACCAAACAGGTACAAAAATTCCTCCACTAAATGACAAATACAAAGTTTCACAACCTACTATACACAACTGTAGTATTCTTTTACTTTTATCTGAAAGTTTAGGACAGAAAACTTGCTGCACAATTTCAACTAATAATTCATATGCTTACTTATAACATTTTAAGTAACTTCTAATTTAAGAGCACTCAAAAGGTTTAAAGCACTAAAAAGCTTTAATTTGAAAGGACATATTACTTCTAAGTGTTTCACTTAATGATTTGTATTGTTCGCCAACCATGTTGCTGCTCATTAAGCAGAAGAAGTATATAAAATAGAATTGAAATTTCCAAGAAATGAAGTCAGGAAAAGAGAATTGAATTGAAATTGAAAAGAAAATTTTGTTCCAATTGTAGACAGTACAGTCAAATGAATCCCCAAAATGAAAAAGAAACTGTACATCACACAGCTAAGAAGGATCTAAGAAGAAAGAAAACCCAGATTCAATGGTCGTGTTGATCACTATAAACTATTAATGTCTAGATTCAATATGATAGTGCAGTAACATATAGATTATAGTGATAAATGTCTGTGAGTTTAAAAAAGCTGGTCTTCACAATTTCTTGAATATATGTAACTTTTGAGTTCCAACTACAGAAAAAACAACAAATGAAATTTTCAATAGCTAAAGAAAAATAAAGTTAAACGAAACAGCAACAACAATTCTAAACAAAACAAACGAAATATACAAAACTCATAACCATTTTACTCTTAACACATTCTTTTGTTGTTTTTAAAAAAGGCACTTTTTGTTTTTTTTGTGTTTTTTTTTTCTTTTTGATTAAAATGGAATTGCTTTCATTAGAATGAAAACTGAAGCACAACTGACAACTCTTGGTCAAAACAAAATGCTTAAATAGGTTATTCCTTCTCTACATCAACTGGATATATCTTCTCTGATAAGATTTTCAACCAATGGAAGGTTACTTTCCTTCTAAAAGGCTGAGTCCCTAATGTGTATGCCTTCTTTGGCTAAATGATGAGCCACTTTGTTTCCAAGTCTTGCGATTTTTCTCAATTTCACTTCCTGCAATTGCTAGAAATTGTAACTTCAGCTGAAACTCTGACAGAAAACCAAAAACCAATTTGTCCAAATGAATTCCCAATTTTGATCACTCAATCACACAACATTGATCAGTTGTACATAAGTTATCAATTACTCCATAGTTTTTATATATGTACACATACAGATAAATATATACACTAAGATTGTTATCCAGAAAAGTGGATACAGATTAGACGGAATGGTTTAACAATGAAGATGAAATCAATAACAAATCAAGTTAAGTATAAAAAGTAAGCAAGCATATTTACATTAACGTAAACGTACACATAGCAGGTAGAGGGGTGCTTGTGTATCAGTGTATATAATGAAATAGATGTATGTAAAGAGTGATTACCTGGTTGTTTTTTCTTCCAACAGAGTGATTAAAGTTGCAATTCCCTGATGAATATCTGTTTGCACAAAAACAAATGCTCAGAAACAATGCTAATACTTTTATGAGTTTTGAAACAATGTCAACAGTTTTGTTATATATAGTTTCAAGTAGAATTTGTCATATCATAGTATATGAAAAAAATTAAACTTGTATTCGTATCATTTACAATTAGATTCATACACAAATTAATGAATGATTTCAAATTATGAAATATAAAAACCATACCTTGAAACTCTTGCAGTGAGTTACCCAGATCTCAAACTATAGAACCCACAGAATCTGCAGAAGATAAAAATTGATATTAGTTGAAACCTAAGAACAACAAATAATTCAATAAAAATTGCAACACATAAAAATTGGGAGAACAATAGTAAAAACAGGTTTTCTTTAGAAATCAAACCTGTTCTATTTGTTTTCAGTACAACTTTGTATTCTGAGATTAGAAATACAATCCGAGTTTCGGAGCAGTTCAAAAGTAAAAAACAAAGATTATGATAGAGAATAACATTCTGGACAGAAACAATTGAATTGAATTTGTTTTGGTTAAGAAAACAGACAAATAAGAAAACTTTTCAGTCATGTGAATCATAAACATTGAAAAATTGGTTAATCTATGTATAAAGATGAATGTAATCATCATATGAAATCAAAACCTCACCAAGCCTTTCCTATGTCAATTTCATATGGCCGCAGATCAGTTTTCGATTTCAAATAACAATGAAGATGAAATCAATGACAAATCATGTTAAGGCTTGACAATCAACAAATCAGTGCACCAAATAGCTTAAATTGGTGAATAGCTAGCTACAACATTTTGACATCATAAGTGCAACCAATAGACTAAAGCTTTGCATAGTTTTTCACAGTCACTCAAAAAATCACCAACTCACATAGAAATTCTAGTGGTTTACTAAACATACAAACTCCTCTATCCCATGCCCACTGCAATTGACTGTTCTTAATTCAAAGAATTTCTATAACTCTCCAAAAGCAGAAAGAACACATTTTCAATGCAACCCAACAATACCCAATTTTTTCTTTTGTCTAGCTTCCTCTAGAGTTAGACAAACACAATGAAAATTTGTTCGTCAGTGAAGAACATAGTAATACTCCACTTGCAAAAAGAACACATTTTCAATGTAACCCAACAACACCCAATTTTTTCTTTTGTCTAGCTTCCTCTAGAGTTAGACAATCGCAATGAAAATCTGTTCGTCATTGAAGAACATAGTAATACTCCACTTGCCTCAACCTATGTGTGTGTGTGTGTGTGTGTGCGTGTGTTTAAACCTTTAAACAATTAAACCTACAGAATCAAAACAAAACAGCTATGACCACTGCAGGTACCATGCACCCAATATAAGGGTGTTTTTTTTTTTTGCAGGTATCAATTTTTTTTATTTTTTTTTTGCCATTGTTGTATGATTGATTCCAAATGCAACATTTTACCTGAAAAATTAAAGCAGTGCAGGAGATTCTGGGGGATTATTACTGTACATCAAGTACAGTATTTTATATAGCCATAGAATAATGTATACTATTCCAAAAGCAAGAAGGTGAATATGCAGCACAGAATTCAACCTGATCATGTCATTCATTAAATATATCAAGGGAAACACTTACCAACCAAAGTCTTGATGTGCTCCCTTCGGTCAGCAAGCCTTCCAGCTGCAATGGTGTTATTTTACTGGAAGTACCTGACAGAAATTGCAAAATTGAAATGCCAAAAACAACTTTGAGTTTATTACATCATATATAGGAAGCTAAACTTTAGTTCATAAAAACGAAAAAGAGTGTCTTGAATTCTTGATTACCTAATTTTTTAAAGGCCAGCTGTTGTGTGAAAATATATATCCCTGCAGGGAAGAAACAAAAAAATGTTGCATTTGGAATCAAACATAAAACAATGCCGGGGAAAAAAAAAAAAAATTGGTACATGCAAATAAAAACACCCAAAAAAAAAAATCCAAAAACCTGAAAGCCAAAGTTCTCAAATTATTCTTACCAAATGTATATTTCAGAAAACAATTGCAATTAAAGTAATCATGCAATTATATTATGGTTGATTTAAAGAATAGATTCATGCTTGATTTAAAGTAATCATGCAAACAATATGGTTCAATAATCTGAATTTGTTGTTCTTCATGAACATTTCTTTCTGGGCCTTAACAAAGCAACAGACTTTCCATGAATAAAGCTTAAGGACTCAACTGGGTCAAAAGCAATAAGAATGAATGAAAGTAGAAAAAATAAGAGGAGAAATGGTGAGGTTGGTTATACCAGTAGGAAAATCACAACTCAATTCTCAAATAACGAAATCAACTAACAAAAAATGAAAATTGGAAGAAATATTTAAAATCAATTACAACTGTATACAATCAAACCCCTGGCAGCTCACCCAACCCAAACTCTCCCCACCAATTCTTCTCTGCTATTCCATTCTGCAAAATTCACAAACAACCACCTGCATATCAAAAAAAGAAAAGAAAAAAAGGCATCAGAGAACAACCAAATCAGGAAGGCCCCACACACACCTCCGACCACAGGATTCAGGCAAGACCAACCGAAATGTAGGCATGCAAGCAAGAAACTCAAAAACAAAAAAAACGAATTGAAAACCAATTACCCAGAGCAAGAAGAAGCAATACCTTTCTTGGCCTTGATAAATTCTCCCTTCCTCCTCTCCAATTTCAGTCCTCTACAGATAACAAAATACCACCATCAGTGAACTCGGTATTCTGTTTTCACCCAGAATTGCATGCACCGAAATTCAAACAGTACCACCTTCGCTGTCTCTCCACCTCTCTGTGGAGCGAAGTAGCGAAGACACGATAGGACTGAGCAGTACGCCAGGTGTCGAGGGCAAAATCGTCTTTTACAATATCGGCTCGGCTGGAGCCGGCACTGTTCATAAGCCGATGAACAGTGCGTTGAGAATTAGTATATAGTAAATGTGTTGGGATCAGATAATTAAGACAGTAAAAAGTAAGGAAATTCAAAGTTTGATCATAATTCTCATTGCCCCAAACTGAATGATGAGTACAAAATATAAAGATG
The DNA here is from genome assembly GCF_958449725.1 of Rosa rugosa. Lineage (NCBI taxonomy): Eukaryota > Viridiplantae > Streptophyta > Magnoliopsida > Rosales > Rosaceae > Rosa > Rosa rugosa. Next base: position 26,208,761 of record NC_084825.1, read on the forward strand.
GTTTCTCATCAGTTACAAAAAGGGGAAGCTGACGTGTGGTCGGGTCCACTATTCACGTCCTTCCAAAGCTAACGGCTCTTAGCTAAACTAATGGGCCTAATGGGTTGTTACTGATGGGCTTAAGGGAGGTATGTTGCTAGTTCATAAAATAAGCCTGTAAAGGAAGGGAGGCAGTCTGTAGCTGCCGTGTGACACTACGCCTTTCAATCCTTAAATCCTAAGAAGTTCAGTCAAATTCATTACATGATCTTGTCAATAAGCTGAAGCAGCTTTCTGTATGCAGAAATAGCACATCATTTGTGGCTTTTCAATCAGGCCAAGAGAAGAAAACAGAGAAACCACATTGAAAGTTCCATCATATCAACGCAACAACAATCCAGACTGTGGACCTCCTAGAACAGTATATAAATAACATGCTAGCAACACAGTCATTAACCACAAATTATGTATCTTCCATTTATGGCTACTATGAGGTTGGTTCGATTAATGATGATGATGATCATATTAGTACTTTCTTTGGCCACCTCCAAAAGGGTCTTAGCAAGTGATCCTGACATTCTCTCTGACTACATACTGCCTCAAAACAGCACAACTGTTAATGCTACCTACTTTACATACACTGGATTCCGAGACATATTTGATCAAACACCCGAAACCTTCAAGGCAACAAAAGCCAGCATAGTGGAGTTCCCTGCTCTCAATGGCCAGAGTGTGTCATATGCCGTGCTTCAATTCCCTCCGAGCACACTGTTCCCACCTCACACCCGCCCTGATGCCACTGGACTTTTGTTCCTTCTTGCCGGTTCCTTGGAAGTTGGGTTAATTGACACAAAAAATGTCCTATACAATCAAAAGCTTCAGGCTGGAGATATCTTTATATTTCCTAAGGGCTTAATCCATTATCAGTATAACTCTGATCCTCAGTTGCCAGCTACCGCCATTGCAGCATTCAGAAGTGCAAGTGCTAGAGCAGTTACAGTTCCACCTTCTGTTTTTACCTCGGGTATTGACGATGTCATCCTTGCCAAATCTTTCAAGACTGACGTTGATACCATTAAGAAGATTAAGGCTGGCCTCACTAGCTAGCGCAGCTAAGCTAGCTCCTGAATAATCAAGACTTCAATAATGATAACTTCCTCTTGTTCACATTTTGCATACATAAATTTGATTTAATTTCTTCTGTCATGATCTGTAAATTGTTATTTAGGCAGTTTTGCCCTTTAGGTTTACTATTACTTTTAATAAAATACATATTATTATGAAATAATAACCGTGGTTCTCCCGTTGATAGGGAATCCCATCCACAATGGGTGGGCAACAAATCACACAGCAAGAATTAAGTATATGCATGTATGAATAGTACTTATCCATTTCCATTGTAAATAACTAAAGTAAATATCCATCCTAATTCCTATCCCTGGATGGTTGTAATGATCTTCTGTCAGATGCTTGACTTGCAAGCAAGAGAGTTATTAATTCGCAGCTCCTCTCATTTTCATACGTACATCCGTGGACTAAAAGATAATTGGACATTGTAGCTAGCAATTTGTACTGACTTCTATCCCTACATCCTAAGAAGTGCAGCCAATTAAATTAATTAGGTAGTCAATCTCTTGTTCTTAGCTGTATACAGCATCTTTAGCCGGCCAAAAGAAGAAAACAGAGCAACAACATAAAGAATTTCATAACACAACAATAAATATAAACTGATGATCAGTGATACGCTCAAAGCAAGCGCATAATTTAACCCTGAAAACATCGTTAGTAGTATAAGCAAATAGGAATCGTTCTATTCCGGGGATTGAGGGTACACCTGTCATTGTCAAAAAAAACAAATAAAGAATTAAAATAATAAAGTAAAAAGTATTATGTACAAAAATAAAATAAAGAATAAAAATATATACAAGTTAATATAAAAAGGGGGGTTTTGAGATTATAGAATTGGAATTAAAATTAAATGAAATAAAGAAAGTGTAAAAACACATATACAAGGGTGGAACACAAGAAACAAAGATCAAAACTACAATCATATGAATGAAATCCAATTACAATTCCTATAGTTGATTATCTATGTCATGAGAAATAAGTTGACCATGTGAAACATTCGAAGCAAATGATTTCCCATATTTTACTTTCCTTGAATATTTAATCTAAGTGAAAGCACCTAAATTAAACCTATTGAACATGCAATCATAGTCTAGAAAACTAGCTAATCAAGAACACATTCAATGCATGAAGAACAAAGAAAGGATGTCAACCAAAGTGCACAACCTAGTATGAAAAAGTCCATCTATTTGCAATCCTCCTTAATTGATTTCGACTTTTGTCCAAAGCCTTTACTACTTAAATCTAGCACCAATTACATGCATATATCCTAAGTTGGCCATCAAAGAACACATACATATAAAAGTTTTCCATAATCCAAAATCAATTAAGCAATCTCACATAAGCAACATAAAAATCAACATAAAGAAATCACAATTTTTATTCAAACATAGAAATTGGGCTTAAACTTTGCCCTTAATGTTATTGTTAACTAGAAACAAATTCCTACGAAATTAAATAAGGAAAAAGAATGAATTACACCGTGAGTTGGAGATGGAGATGGAGTGCTTGAAACGTTGAAATCTTGAATCTTGGAAGCAAGCCTTCAAGGTGGACGATGGAGGATATGATATTCCCGGCTCCTTCTTCTTCTTCTTCTTCTTACTTGAAAACGCAGAATTTTGCAACTAGAGAATGGAGAGAAAAATGGAATGGAAATGGAGAGACAAAGAAGATGAAATGGATGAAGGAATGTATGGGAAAATGGAAAGGAAATGGAGAGACAAAGAAGATGGAATGGATGAAGGAATGTATGGGAAAATGGAAAGGAAATGGAGAGACAAAGAAGATGGAATGGATGAAGGAATGTATGGGAAAATGGAAAGGAAATGGAGAGACAAAGAAGATGGAATGGATGAAGGAATGTGTTTAGAGTGAGAGGAGAAGGTGTTTATATAGGGAAGAAAAAGAAGAGTGAAATGATAAATGGAAGAAAAATAATGAAAGTGGTTTGTAAAATATGGAAAAGATGGAGTAATGATGAAATGAAAGCAAGGCATGAAGGTGTAGAAGTATGGAAGTGATGATGATCTATTGGAGCAGAAAAATATATCCAAGGAAAAAGAGAAAAGCATCTAGCTTTCTTCATGTGGGTAGGAAACTTGAACATGTGGTGTTGAGCTGTTTTTAGATCAGTTTCTGCCCCTTTATTCCTTCAATTATTTCTCCAACAAGCATTCCCAATTTCACTATGACCTCTTCATAAAAAATGTTCCATTATGAGTGTAGATCACCCTGGTAAAATTTCAGATTTTTATTCCATGTGGTTGGGCCGAAAATGCTGCTGGACCTCTTACAGGTCCAGTTTTCCAGTTTTGCTTCTGCAGGAAATTGGGCTGACTGTTTGAAGGCCTTCCACTCAATTCTAGCTCTGGCACTCTTCATAAGAAATGATCCTTAGGATGTCTAGAATGGATCTGGAAATTTTCAGCTCATTTGGAGTTCATTTGGTCAGGCGGCCGCTCCTTCTTCCTTGCTTGGCTTGGTTTCTCCTAGCCGGAGTAGGAAAATGTGTAAAATTGACCTTTTAGTACATTTCCATTTTTCTCCATCATTTATAGGTAATTATGGACCTAATGCTCATTTCATCATCATCTACTCCAATGTACCTAAAAAAATAGAAATTAAGTTAAAAATCGATTCGTTAAGGAATTAACTAAGCAAAATGTGAGGAATTAACTATTAAAATACCACATTAAAATGCTGCTATCAAATTCCCCCACACTTAGCTTTTGCTAGTCCCTTAGCAAAATCAAAAACTAACAAACCAAAAAGACTATGACACAAAACAAAGAAACCAACGAAAAAAAATGACTAAGTATGGAAACAAAAACACAAAGACTCAAAGAAACCAAAAACGTAAAACACAAAGCAAAACACAAAGAAAAAAAAAAAACGTCACACATAAAAGAGTAAATTCAAAGACAAAGACCAAGATGTTGACATTACAAAGACCTCTATTGCCCTTTAACATATTGTCTCAGAAATCTCATACTTTCACAACACCAAGATTAGCACTCAATCAAGAATCAATGTTAAGCATTCGAGAGTTAATTAAAACATATGATCCACACATACACAAGTAGGACTTGGTTGTAATAATGGTGATTGGGGTTTAGCTTAGCATGCTTCAGACAAGTATGATTCATATCCTCACAAGGTATATCCACTCTTTCTTCTCTCAGATCAAGGCAATGCTTAAAAGCTTATAATCACTCATTTATATGTGAGAGAACATATTTTAAGGCAGTCAAATAGCTCACATATATAAGAAACGAAAAGCACTTTGTGAATATAATTTTTTTCAAAAGATCTCATGAAGGATATCAACTACTTGCACGAATGGACCCAAGCCATAGGTTCAACTCTTGTAACTCATCTCCACATCAAAGGCTGTCCCATCTTAAGGATCAAGAAGGTCCTCTCAAAGGTTGTAATGGGGCTAAGGCTCAAGGTTTAAAGAAATGAAAGGTAAGGATTATCAAAGTGTCCTAAAAACCTAGTAGAGCTCATATGAATGTAGAGATCTCGAAATATTTCACCAAGGCATTGCAAAAACGTCACTTCTCCATAGAGGTAATATAAGAGGGCCAAATGTCTTCATGTTGGGCCCAATCTTCAATATAAACTTCCCTTGAACTCTAGTGAAATGGACAAAGGCCAAATTTTTCTGTAGTGGGCCTTCAATTCAAAGCAAACTCCAAAATCACTAAGTATGGGGGATGAAAGTCCATAAACATATATTTTTTTTTCTTTTTTTCTTTTTAGCCGTACACAATTTTTCTCTTTTCTTTTCATTTTTCACGGCTTCAACATATCTTTTTCTTTATGGACAAGTCTATCCCCACACTTGAACTTTCACATCTTCTCAATCTTCATCCTTAGCACCAAACCCATGTAGTATGTCTCAAAAGATAGCTCCACTAAGTCCTTAGAACAAAGGGTAGGGTTGTAACTATACTAAGCTTCATGGTTAAGGATTTTAAGGGTGATGAACGAAAAGGCTTAATGTAGGCTCAAAGGGGCTTATCTAGGGGGGTCCCACGACGGGCACAAATGGGGACACAAGTTTATTTGGCAATGGTGGTAATTCCTAGAGAACCTCTATCCCTTCCAGAATCAGGGCCATGTATTGATATCACGTCTCAACAAGCACAAGAGCGAATTCTAGCATTCTCTAGTCCATTAAACTTAATCTATGGCAAGCAGTCAATCAAGATGAAAGAATAATGAGATCATCAAAACATCGCCAAGAAATTAAGAATATATTTTTCATTTCACTCCAAGAAAAAGGGACATGGTTCAATTATCTCACATGGCTTTATGAATCACAACTCATCTTAACATGCTCATATTCTGTACCAAGGTCATGCAATCCATATCCACTACAAGGCACACATTTTTCATATATCTCAATTAACCAAAGAATACCATGTTTAAAATCATCTCAATGTTGTGATCCTCTTTTAGTCATGATTTCAGAGATATAGAATCATCCCAGACAGTTGAAAGGCATCCTAAGACTCAAAACAAAAACAAAAGCAACAAAATTTTTTATATTTCTGACATTTTTCGATTTTTTTGTTTTGTTTTCTTTTTATGACAAAAACTAACTACAAGCATTAATCCTTCCCCCCACACTTAAATCATACATTGTCCTCAATGTTAAACAAGTTAGAGCATGCAATGAACAATTATCATGTGAATGGAATGATTAACTCAAGAAAACCTAAAAACAAAAACTAAAAACGCAAATAACAAAGATACAATCAGAAAATAGTAATAGAGGAGATAGAGTTTAAGAGAGCAAATCTGCGTTGATGGCTCCTCCACAGCTACGGTTGAAATGGGTTGCCTCCCATGCAGCGCTTAATGTTTAAAGTCTTTCAGCCTAGACTTGTACCTCCATTTACTCCTTTGGAGGAGCGGTATGCGGGCGAGTGGCAGCCTTCTTGCTGGTTTCAGCCTTCGGAGGAGGGTTCTGATGGAGTGACATAAATAAAAAAAAACGGGGGAGGCAAGGTTCGAAACCTTAACCTGCTACACGAAACCTTTGTCCCCAACCACTGGAGCACAAGCTGTGCTTAATATAATGTGTACAAATTTTATACTTATTATGTCATAAACGAACATAATAAAAATAAACGAGAGGCGAGGTTCGAACCTCAGACCTCTTGTACACGAACTTTACACTCAACCACTCGAGCACGGCTGCTCACGTTATTATCCATACCAATCCTTTTATTTAAACCAACTGTTTCAACTGTTTCAACAATTCGGTACAAAACATCCAAGACTGTTGCAGAAACCCAGCCCAACTCATCCAAAACTGTTTCAGAAACTCGGCCCATCATGTCCAAAATTGTTTCTGAAACTCGGCCCATCAGGCCTCCACCCACAGCTACAGTGATGCCTTGATCCGAGACAGGCCCAAGTACGGCCCACTTGTGTCACGGCTTATCCCTTCCGTGATTTACGGCAGTCAAATCTGCTTTCGGCTACAGCTGTCTGCCACAGCGCCTCGAGATTCCCTCGGTCCCCTTACACGCTCTCCACGCGCCAACAACTTTTCCGGGTTTCAGGGCGACTTTAATCCAACGCGTAGAATGAATCACAGGAATCGTCCATCCAACGGTGGAGATCTGCTCACCTCACTCTATAAATAGGTGCATTCTGAGGGCGCAACTGTTCACTCCAAAGGAACGAAAATCTCTCCTGAGTTCCAGCCCCTCTCTCCCAACTCTTCAGCTTTCCTCTTCTTTCAAAACTCAAAATATTTCTTCTTCGATTCAATCCTTCTCTTCTGATCTTCTCTCCCATCTAGTTGATTCAATCCCATCTTTCCTCTGAACTTTCAGATCTCCAACACACCATCATCATCCTTAATCCCTTTAACAACAACTCCTTCAAACACTCGACAACTTTACTCTTCGATCTTCACATCCCCTCAACCTATCACCATGGAACCACGAACTCTGCAACTGATGGAGCTACAAACCCAGCAACAAATCGAGGATGGAGGAAACAACCAAGCAGCCGGGAGTAGTGCCAACACAGATTTCTGGCGAAGCCGTGCCAGGTGGGTTCCTACTCCAGATCAAATAAGGATCCTCAAGGATCTTTACTACGACAAGGGAGTTACGTGCCCAACTACAGAGCATATTCACGAGATCTGTCTCCAGCTGAACCAGTATGGACATGTTGAGGGCAAGAACATTTATTTTTGGTTCCAGAATGTCAGGGCTCGAGAGAAGCAGATGAAGAGGTGCAATCAGGCTGCTCAAGTGCCCATGGGAACTAGTTCTCCTGGTACTGGTGGATCCATTGATCTCAATTTTGGGCCAGCTGGTTCTACTGGTGCTGGTGGATCCATCGACATCAATTTTGGGCCAGCTGGTGGATCCATTGACATCAATTTTGGGTCCACTAGTTCTACTGATGATGGTAGATCCATTAATCTCAACTTTGGTTCCACCGATTCTACTGGTAATGAAGGATTTCTTGATTTAAATTTTGTTTCATATTCTTCCTCACACTTCAACACTAATACCAGTACAACTCTTTTGGCACAACAGGAGGACAAACATCCCTGCAACAACGAGGAGGAGATCACCAGGAGATTGAAACCCTTCCATTGTTCCCCATGCATGGTGAGGACATCTTGGGCATCATGAAGACTACTTCCGAGAGAGGTAGCGGTTATGGCGGTGGCTCTCACATTTCCCTTGAGCTCAGCCTCAACTCCTACAGAGATGCAGACATGGCTTAGTATAGAGTATTATTATTATTATTATTATTTTTATTTTTTTTTATTTTTATTATATATTTTTTTTTTTATTATTATTATTTTTATTTTTATTTTATTTTATTTATTTTTTTTTTTTTTGTAAAAAGCTGAATTTAATAAGACTGAATGAATGCATTTTATTTTATTTATTATTTATTTTTTTTTTATTATTATTATTCTTTTTTTTTTTTTTTTTTTTTAAATATAGGACTCAAAAATATTTATAGGACTCAAAATGAAAGACAAAAATATTTATAGGATTCAAAATGAAAGACAAAAATATAAATCCCTTCCCCCACACTTAAATATTGCATTATCCTCAATGTAATCAATTAAAAGCATGCAATGAAATAAGTAAGCATATAGGGATGGAATTTACGAAAATAACTACTAAAACAAAAAGAAAATGGAGGAGTAAAAGGGGAAGAGAAAGCAAATCTGATTATATTCTGAATTGGGTTGCCTCCCAAGCAGCGCTTGTATTTTACGTCTTGCAGCCAGACGGTACCTACATTAAATAAAGTTAGTAACTTAATATTAACAAAGAAATACAAAAAAAATAAACAAGTAACTATGAATTACAAACTACAAGTATAATTAACAAGTATTTTGTACATAAGACACAAGTTAAGTACACAAGTGAGTATAAAACGTAAAAAGTATTTTTACAAGTATAAAGTGTGAAACAACAAAATAATTTACACGTAAAGAGTATGCACAAGTATTTCTTTTGTTATAAACATTATTGATATCAAATCTAATTCCAAGCGGTAAATCAAGTGGACGTGCGGCCCAAGTATAGTCGTCTAGACACAAAGTCCCTCCTACATCCGTTGGGCAACCTTACTGAAATGGCCAGGTAGGGGAGGGTGAACACGAGAGGAAAAATCCATTTTGGCATGAGCTAAGCCCATTTATAAGCACTTCTGGATTCAAAAACCCGTCATGAACGTTATCCCCTTCCTAGACACCATCTCACATAGGATATTCTTACTAGGATGTAAAAGGTCCTAAGTGTGTTAGACAGTTCAATGAATGTTAATAAAGGCCGCCCTCAACCTTAAGGGACCTGAACTAGGTACCAATAAGGGGTTTAGGCCAATATTAATAAACACGACTTCACCTATTCCTTCTTTAATTTACAACTCACAATTAAACTCGTATTCAACAATAAAAAAAAACAACCTAGTTAATTTAAACTAAGTATCAAACAGTTTATATACAACAATTATAAACAAAAACAAGTGATTTTTCAATCCCCGGCAACGGCGCCAAAAATTGATACGATCAAAGCAAGCGCATAATTTAACCCTGAAAACATCGTTAGTAGTATAAGCAAATAGGGATCGTTCTATTCCGGGGATTGAGGGTACACCTGTCATTGTCAAAAAAAACAAATAAAGAATTAAAATAATAAAGTAAAAAGTATTATGTACAAAAATAAAATAAAGAATAAAAATATATACAAGTTAATATAAAAAGGGGGGTTTTGAGATTATAGAATTGGAATTAAAATTAAATGAAATAAAGAAAGTGTAAAAACACATATACAAGGGTGGAACACAAGAAACAAAGATCAAAACTACAATCATATGAATGAAATCCAATTACAATTCCTATAGTTGATTATCTATGTCATGAGAAATAAGTTGACCATGTGAAACATTCGAAGCAAATGATTTCCCATATTTTACTTTCCTTGAATATTTAATCTAAGTGAAAGCACCTAAATTAAACCTATTGAACATGCAATCATAGTCTAGAAAACTAGCTAATCAAGAACACATTCAATGCATGAAGAACAAAGAAAGGATGTCAACCAAAGTGCACAACCTAGTATGAAAAAGTCCATCTATTTGCAATCCTCCTTAATTGATTTCGACTTTTGTCCAAAGCCTTTACTACTTAAATCTAGCACCAATTACATGCATATATCCTAAGTTGGCCATCAAAGAACACATACATATAAAAGTTTTCCATAATCCAAAATCAATTAAGCAATCTCACATAAGCAACATAAAAATCAACATAAAGAAATCACAATTTTTATTCAAACATAGAAATTGGGCTTAAACTTTGCCCTTAATGTTATTGTTAACTAGAAACAAATTCCTACGAAATTAAATAAGGAAAAAGAATGAATTACACCGTGAGTTGGAGATGGAGATGGAGTGCTTGAAACGTTGAAATCTTGAATCTTGGAAGCAAGCCTTCAAGGTGGACGATGGAGGATATGATATTCCCGGCTCCTTCTTCTTCTTCTTCTTCTTACTTGAAAACGCAGAATTTTGCAACTAGAGAATGGAGAGAAAAATGGAATGGAAATGGAGAGACAAAGAAGATGAAATGGATGAAGGAATGTATGGGAAAATGGAAAGGAAATGGAGAGACAAAGAAGATGGAATGGATGAAGGAATGTATGGGAAAATGGAAAGGAAATGGAGAGACAAAGAAGATGGAATGGATGAAGGAATGTATGGGAAAATGGAAAGGAAATGGAGAGACAAAGAAGATGGAATGGATGAAGGAATGTGTTTAGAGTGAGAGGAGAAGGTGTTTATATAGGGAAGAAAAAGAAGAGTGAAATGATAAATGGAAGAAAAATAATGAAAGTGGTTTGTAAAATATGGAAAAGATGGAGTAATGATGAAATGAAAGCAAGGCATGAAGGTGTAGAAGTATGGAAGTGATGATGATCTATTGGAGCAGAAAAATATATCCAAGGAAAAAGAGAAAAGCATCTAGCTTTCTTCATGTGGGTAGGAAACTTGAACATGTGGTGTTGAGCTGTTTTTAGATCAGTTTCTGCCCCTTTATTCCTTCAATTATTTCTCCAACAAGCATTCCCAATTTCACTATGACCTCTTCATAAAAAATGTTCCATTATGAGTGTAGATCACCCTGGTAAAATTTCAGATTTTTATTCCATGTGGTTGGGCCGAAAATGCTGCTGGACCTCTTACAGGTCCAGTTTTCCAGTTTTGCTTCTGCAGGAAATTGGGCTGACTGTTTGAAGGCCTTCCACTCAATTCTAGCTCTGGCACTCTTCATAAGAAATGATCCTTAGGATGTCTAGAATGGATCTGGAAATTTTCAGCTCATTTGGAGTTCATTTGGTCAGGCGGCCGCTCCTTCTTCCTTGCTTGGCTTGGTTTCTCCTAGCCGGAGTAGGAAAATGTGTAAAATTGACCTTTTAGTACATTTCCATTTTTCTCCATCATTTATAGGTAATTATGGACCTAATGCTCATTTCATCATCATCTACTCCAATGTACCTAAAAAAATAGAAATTAAGTTAAAAATCGATTCGTTAAGGAATTAACTAAGCAAAATGTGAGGAATTAACTATTAAAATACCACATTAAAATGCTGCTATCAATCAGCTCCTGAAAGAGCATATGAATACCATGATTGCAAAGTAAGCAAGTCAGTGATTAACCACAAAAGAAAACTATATGCAACACTTGCCCAGTTCTATATAGCGGATCACAGGATTGCAATTGGTCACCCTACAAAGGGTATCGTGCATTTAATTTCTTTTCCATACACCCTCACCAAAATGGAATTGCTGAAAGGAAAATCAGACTACTTTCTGCCGCAAAATTACCCATAAATTTTGTACTATGCATGCGCACATGCAGCTTATCTAATTAACAAGATCCGATGCAAAACACTTAATATGAAGTCTCCATTTTGCTTCTTTTTGGAAGAACATCCTGCCATTTATCATCTCAAGATTTTGGTTTAGCCTGCTATATCCTTTACTAGCATATACAAACAAACTTCAACCAAGTTCTGCGTATTTTTGGGTTATGCTTTGGGATACAGAGGTGCGAATGTAATGTTCTTTAATCCACAGAAAAATAGGTTCACATATCTTATATCAAGGCATGTAATCCATGATGAATCACTTTTCCCATATTCTACCCTTAGTAGGTCCAAAGACTAATATCCAGTTCTCATTAATTCTTCACCACCTGATATTGTTCCTGCATGTGTTCGTTCACTCAATCCTCAAACACAGCTCCTGTGTTTCCATCTTGTCAAACCACAATTGTCAGTTCATCTTCAGTCTCTGATCCTTCAACTCCATTGCTTTCCTCACATTCCGGTTCTTCCATATCTGGGAATTTTATACCAGTTAGTCGATCCCATGGTTTCTCCTACTGCATCAACGCCACTGGTGGAGGCTACTAGCACAACACCCTTTTCCTGTCTCAGTTTCTGGTATTTCTTCCTATGTTTCATTCTGACTGTGCATCGCCCACATCATCTGCTTCAGGTTGGTGCCCCTGTACATTCTAATGAGAACAAGTCCCAAAACACATAAGGATCGATGGTGTTGTAAAAGAGACGAAGTTTGAATGTAATCACTGGTTTTTATAGTGTCATTAACCGGCCAGCAGAAATATGATGAATATCCATATTACTTTGGTTTCACCTGCATTTCTGACATGAGGGACTCAGTTGAGCCTCCTTGCTATAAGGCCGCAGCTACTAAACCAGAATGGCAACAGACAATATGCTTAAGGAAATTCAATCTTTACAAACACAAGGTACTTGGATACTTGTTCCACCTCCAGGCAGGCTGATAGAAACATTGTATTGTGCAAGTGGGTTTACAAGATTAATAAAAAACCATATTGATGAGACTGTGTCAAAATACAAAGCCAGATTGGTGGCTCAAGCTTTCCGTCAACAACAAGGTCTTGACTTTGATGAAACCTTTAGTCAAGTTATCAGACATACAACAGTGAGGATGGTTATTGCTTTAGCTGCTACAAATGGTTTGATATTAAGACAACTTGAAGTGAAGAATGCATTTCTTCATGGAAACTTAGAAGGGAGATTTACATGCATGAGACAACTTAGAGGCTTTGTTGATGGTGATAATTTACAATATTTATACAAACTCCAGAAATCTTTGTATAGACTCAATATCAAGCTTCACGTGGGTGGAATGAAAAATTCACAGGACATCTTCCAGTTCTTGAATTTAAAGCTTTACATTCTGATACAAATTTGTTTGTGAAAAAAGATTCAACTGGTGTTGTTATTCTACTATGTATGTAGATGATATCATTATCACAGGTTCTAATGCAGACTTAGTTCAGCTAGTGATTAATGATATAAACAATTAAACAGTGCATTTGATATATAAATGGGCCAGGGGACTTGACCTACTTCCAGAAGTTGAATACCAGAAGCATGGTATTTTATTATTAATCAGCAGAAGTATGCCACTGGCCGGTCTAGTGTCAAGAGCAGGTATATACAACGAATTTGGTCTGTTGTCTGTTCGCTTTTTTGGCCTAGTGTATGTCTTCCTGCATTCCCGTTCCTACTCCACATCTTCCACACACTCAATTATTCAAAGGTGAAGGTGAATTACTTTCACATCCCACATTATACAGAAGTCTAGTTGGAGCCTAGCAATGTGAGAATATACATAAAGTTGTCACAAGATCATTCACAAGAATATAGACACAATTGTATATACATCCAGGATAAATAAATTAAAATTGATACATGTACCTGTATGATCGATTGAACTGATTGAAGCAGCCACGAGCACAAGTCTTCTGCAATTCTCTAGGTTTGAGCTTCTTATGAATGGGGCAAGAACTTATGCTCTTAGTCATAGAGGTTGCAGGGACTTATACATCCTTATATATGAGTTAGGTTTAGCCTTGAACCCCTCCCATAAAGGAAGTTCAATAGGACTCAAACTTCACTCTTAAGAATCCTTATGATATCATATCTTTGTAATTAAGTTAATAATCCAGTAAATAGATTTCTATCCCTTATCAATAGATATACACATTGATTAGGTTACTAGAATTGAGTTCTGTTTCCATATTCATATTATTTAGTCTAAATCATTTATCAATTGTTGTTTACTCTAATAAACATGTGATAAGTCCATAAATTTTCTTACATTCTCCCACTTGGACTATCACAGTCTATACAACAATTGAACCAAAAGACATCGACCAAATAACAACTTAAGTGTGCGCACCAGAATATGAAAATCTCATAATCTATTCAGGCTTGGTCAAAATGCAGTTACTGATGCAGAGTTAAGAAAACGAATACACTTTAGCAAAGCGTACCACTTCAAAACTACTAACACCAACTCCTGCACTTCACATAAGCCTCAAAACTAATATGATATCAACAAGCATATGTAATGTATATCAACCTATAAAACACATGCTTATAGTCCAACTGTATGGCTTTGAATATCAAAACCACAAACACAACTTCAACACCAGTGGATCCTAAACTGAATGTGTTTGTTACTTAACTGAAGCATTGTGCAAGGCACAACTCAATCCACCTGACAACAAATAGCTATTTAATGATAACCACAATGACAATTCAATTGCAGCAATCAAATTCCAAACTTTATACCAAGGATTTATAACTGAAAACATTAGCTACCAAACTGAAGCTAACAAAAGTCATTTAATTATGAGACTTTAAATCTTAACACTGTCTTCAAACTTAACGACAGCATACATAAGCCAAAACAAAATAATTATTCGGCATGACTTAATCTGCAGATAACAACCAAATAATACGTTGGCATACAATTCAACTTAAACTCATGAAAAACTAAATTCAAATGCACTTTCAGAAGAAACGTCAGCAACTTGACAAAAGGTAAACTCCAAAGTTTCTAAAGGTTTTTACCAGAAAGTTACTCCCACTAACCCCAAAACATAAAAGGTTTATGTAACTTCCATCAGACAAGTGCATATACAATAAAACTTGAAAAGGTTCTTCAGACCTTATATTAATTAGAAATCACACATCACCTTTTCATAAGAAATATCCTTGTCAATTAGGAACCTCAAAAATAAAACTTAAATAGTGAGCCAAAACGAAATCAATTGTTCAAGATACATGTAAAAACTTTATTGGCTGCAAAAATAATGTCAGGAATTTGCACAAACAAGAAGATATTTGGAATTCCCTTTCTATCAAGCAAACAGAAGATTATCAGAATATAAAAGATAAGTAAAATCTTTTACTCCCACTGTTTCTTACTCTTAACCGTTTCTGATTAAATCAGAAAAATAAAAGAATCCATATATATAACAGTGAAAAATAAAAAACCAAAAACATGGAATTGCAGATTTTGAGAAGACACAAATAATTTACAGTTGTAATGATCAATATCAAGGTCCAAAAGAAAAGGGCCTTAATAATAAAAAACACATAATCCTTCCCCCCATTTTTATTATTTATATACATGTAATAAGGGTAAGTAATATATAGAAGCCAACAGTCAAAAAATCGGTTTTCATATGCATAAAGATAATATAATCTATATTCTCTTTAGTCAATGCAAAAATCTGCAATCAAGGTTTTTGAATGAAATTTTGTATAGAACTTGATATATAATTGAAATATAGATACTATCAATAAAACTCTAAAAGATGTGTGAATGCACACAAAACCATACATCAAGTGTATGTTTCTTTAAGAAATATTTATCATAGAGCTATATCATACTTGTATATAACAGTTTTATCAACATTTAGAAATTATAACCATACGCAGCCAAAAATCACATGTATCAAGAATCTGAAAATCAAGGTGAAAACAGTGTAATAATAACTTGATTTCAAAATAATGAAATAAAAAGAAGACATTTTAGTCTATTACATTATTCTCCAGAATGTGTATTACAAGTAACTTAATGTAGCATAACAATTATGACTACAAGACTAGCACATCAAAAAAAAAATTCTAGACTAGATTGATACCTTTAGTCATATGTCAAGCCAAAATTGTTTTTACTGACTTGGCTACAAGAACCAAAATTTCATTGAGTTTATTTTCCTGTATATTTTGTGGAAACAAAATCAACACTGAAGATAACATAAACACTGAGCAGCGAAATACAATAAATCAACCCCATTCTGTAATCTGTAATCACAATACCAAGCAACACCTTTGTGGCAGAAGACAAGGTATTCTTAAGTTTCTTAATCAATACACCACATCTAAAGAATCCAAGTTATCCAGAGAAACAATCAACATCTTTGGACAGAAGAAAGGTTTCTAAGTATCTTGATATGAATCCAGTGAATGTTTGTAATGCTATTTTTGATTCTAAAACTACACAGGAACACTTCTTTGGAAGACAATATAAGTATAGTTTTAAAAAGAAAAATACAATTTTCAAGTTTGTTTTATCTCAATGATCTCTTACAAAAGTCAATGGAGATTGCTTTGTGCAATATGTCCATTTACATTTGCAAAGAACCACAAACCACATGAGTTCAATACTTTATTTCTAACCAGGTATGAGAACCGTTATAAGAAAACAAAACTCTTGTACCTGTTAATTCTTCAATAAGATTAATTATTTGGGAGATCGATAATTTCCTTATATCTCATTGCAGAAACACAGGTATATTTTAACTTTATCATATACATCTTATGTATATGCATTTTCAATTTCAATTCCAATAATCACAGAGCAGTCATATATAGTTGAACCACTTAAATGACAATATTTGAACATTAATATGACTGCGTAGCTTTGGCAAGAATCACATATACTTTCCAACATGCTTCAAAATTGAAATTGAAATTAGTTCTGATTATGAAGAACATACCTTTAGCTGACCTAAGAGCATATGCCTTCTTGCATACATCTTCCTTAGTATGAGTAATAACTTTTCTCCATTTGTGTTCTTTTAACATCCTTTACTGTATTTCCTGAGTAAAGAATTAGAGAACCACTTGGCTAAATAAAGGAAGACAAATAGAACCGTATACAATTACCATATTCTTACATATGATTTGATATATAGCACAGCGGAAATGAAAAAGTACATACCTCTATTCATATCTCTTTTGTGTTTCTGTATAATAGCATATATATATCACAAAAGTAGCTCTTAATTCTTTACTTGATTGTCCATACAATCACACATACTCATAAAGCTCAATTACATATTAAACTAGGTGAGCAAATTGGCATGTAGATATATTTGTCATTAAAATGCAAATAGCTCAAAACAAAGCCTTCCACATATATTTGTAAGAGCATATGACTTGTTCCACTACCCAAAATCAAAATAAGAATAATGATCATGAAGGAACAATATTAGGTTATACCAAAACTAGATAAAGTGGTATGTATTTACATTGCTCAAAACAATAACTAGCTACCAGCTAGAAAATTAGCTTCATTTTCCAACTCACGTTAGACCGCATGTTGATAGCCAATATTTGCTAAGAATTACTGCAAGTCTATTCTAACAGATGCATATCCAGCAATTTTTCATCACTGTGTGCATATCAATCTGATACAGACTAACACATATTAAAGTAAGTGGCATAAATAACATATGCATAAGCTTTTTATATAATTATGCAGCTGAAAACTATCTATAAACAAATATAGATATCTAAACAACAACCATATGAAGATACACTAGCAGAACAGAACTATAATGACCTTAATATAGTTTTCTGCATTTCAATACATTAAAAGCAAATATAGCTTCAGTGTATTCCTAACCACTTTTCATAACAATGAGATGCACTTAAACCAAATTGGTTAGTTTTTAACCTGTTTTGCTGTTCTGTAGCTCAAAATTCATTATACAAGAAGGAGAAAATATATATTTCTACTTAAAAGCAACGTCAATGCTCATTGTCCAAAAAGACAAGCCCTTACATATATGGTAGTAACACCAATTAGTAAAACATCCTTAGAAATAACCAATCCAAACCTGATATGCACTCAATAGTCTATACCAGAAGAGATACAACACAAAACTTTAATGGTAGCCAGCAATCATGTAAAGTATAGTGGCTATGCATGCCACACAGCTTGATCAAAGCTAAAACAATTTACCTTCTCTTGACCAATAATGAACGACATGTCCATGTATGTATATGGTATATACGCACACATTACAATTATCAACACTAGATGCATCACCTTTGAAACATACATATCAAGGCTATATCTTTATGAATGATTATACATATATGAAGGTCAATTTTAAAGGCACATCCAAACAACCATCAAGTAAGTATACAGCAGAGGCGAGCACAAAATTACAATCACCAACGCAGGAAAAGAGCAATTAAAAGAATTATCCCACCAAAAAGAACTTGTTTGTATCAAAATAAGCTAGTGTTGTTTGATGCCAAATCAGTCCCCCTCGTTTCGGAAGTTGTTTCTATTTCTACATCCTGATATTCCACAAATTGGAGGCTTGCCGCTTGCCTACTACGGCCATATATTTGGTCTACGATTCTATATGCACAATAATAGACAATCACATTTATAGTACAAACAATTAAGCACTTATTTGGCACATGTTCAAGTTCTTTTTGAAAGACTTATCTTCCCTCCACCATGTGAAACTATCTGCTAGATTACTCATTAGTCAAAAAGTAACCCTGAAGTAAATATACATGCTATATGTATAAGCACAAGACAATGGTCATTCAAGATTGACGATTCTATGAGCTGTATTAAAATAGGTACTGAATAAAATTTTGCTCTATTTGTACAAAGATTGGTCTAATAGTTCAAACCAATTAAACTGATTTACTGAAAACAAGTGATCTAAGCCAATAACAAAACAGAGCAATAGAATCATTCAATTCTTAATTATGCAATTTGATCATGTTTTCATGAAACCCAAATGTATCCGGCCATGACAAAAAAGTCTAAACAAGTATAATGCATGTAATCTCAGTAATCTGAATTCAACCGAAATCAGCCTATTACATGCATCTACACATGTTTCTTGATAGGAAGAGAATGATATTATTATCACTATTTCTCTGCCCACAATGCTGCAATCAAACCTGGAGGTTCCAATGCTTTTTCCAAAATCAAATGGAATCACAACAACTTATCTTATTGTTAACTGATTGCTCTTACAATGGGAAATCAACGAGATCAAATGCCTGCATTAATGTTGTCCAAGGCTCATGCCTAAAACCCGGTCACAAACTTTTCATGACATGGGACTATCAAGGAAAAATATTAGATTCTTACGAAACATGACTGCAATCAGTAATCAAGTAGCAGAAAACTAAATTTCAAAAGAAGACCAATAGAAAATTTCTTATCTGGAATTGTTCAATCCCCTTAAGTAGGTCTGAATGGAAATCGTCCAAAGCCATTAAACTTTCTCTTCCTTTTGATTTGACGAGCGGGGTTGGAAGTAACAACGCCAAAAACTATCCCTTTCAAGTCGTCATGTCAGGTATTCCAAATTTCTGCAATCGCATGCCATTGCTATTGGTTTGTTGATTGTCGGAGATGTACTGAATGTTCATCTCCTAAGCAGAGAGGCAGCAAGCCATGCCCTTTTTTTTTTTTTTTTTTTCTCTCTCCATTGGCTTGTCGTGCTGAACAGTAAGGAGGACATGCTCTTGTTGTTTTCACGTTCTGTATGATCAAAAACAAAAACCAGAAGTGAAAATAAAAGCGGGTTGACCCATATAGCTTGGATCTGACCCGCAGTCTTTTCTGGGTTTTGCCCCAAAAGTTTTCTTCTTTGTTCATAGCCATGATATAGATTATATACATACAATGATCTATACTTTTGTGAAGGTGGCTCTGATACCACTTGTGAGAATATACATAAAGTTGTCACAAGATCATTCACAAGAATATAGACACAATTGTATATACATCCAGGATAAATAAATTAAAATTGATACATGTACCTGTATGATCGATTGAACTGATTGAAGCAGCCACGAGCACAAGTCTTCTGCAATTCTCTAGGTTTGAGCTTCTTATGAATGGGGCAAGAACTTATGCTCTTAGTCATAGAGGTTGCAGGGACTTATACATCCTTATATATGAGTTAGGTTTAGCCTTGAACCCCTCCCATAAAGGAAGTTCAATAGGACTCAAACTTCACTCTTAAGAATCCTTATGATATCATATCTTTGTAATTAAGTTAATAATCCAGTAAATAGATTTCTATCCCTTATCAATAGATATACACATTGATTAGGTTACTAGAATTGAGTTCTGTTTCCATATTCATATTATTTAGTCTAAATCATTTATCAATTGTTGTTTACTCTAATAAACATGTGATAAGTCCATAAATTTTCTTACAAGCAATACTTGATATGTACTAGACCTGATAAAACATTTTCTGTATCAAGAAGCTATACAGAAGCTGAGTATAGGATAGAGCCATTGCAAACACTGGTGGTGAAATCGATCACTAAGCATATATAGTAACAAAAGGTCTTCATGTATCAATATGAGAGTAGGAAAACCTAGCCGAGTTTGAGGGAGGATGTAAGTCAATAGTCATCACAAGGAAATTCAACAATCTCAGATGGATGTATCCCAGCTGTCACAATCTCAATGGTTCTGTTAGTATTGCTGTTAGATTACCTGTATCTGCAGTAAGGACTTGTATGAGAATGTATATGCCAAAAAAAGAAAATATATATGTATGTAGATTATTGTCTTCTATTAATTACTATTAGTTAATCTGTATATATGTACTTATGCATTTGAGTGATATATATAAGGTTACTTCATCGAACACGGGACGAGCAGTGCAAACGGATCTTAATCGGATCGCTGAAACTGCAGATACCTCTACACATACGGGTTTGAGATATGTTTTGAGAGGTGAGTTTAATGAAAAAGGCCTTATTTTTTATTATAAAAATATTTTCCTTTAGGTCTTCTGATTTCATTTTCACCAAATCTTTTGTTTATAGATACAGCAGTAGCTCTATTTCGGCAACCTGATTATTGCATTTCCAGTTACTCATGTGTGAGTATAATGCCATTGATCCTCTAAATAATGATCTTTAAATTTCTATTTGAATTTAATTTAACTAAAATTTACATATGATTTCCATTGGATCCCATTTTTGTTGATATATCTGTCCACATTTCCGTACTTTTGGATGGTTTCGGTCATCGGTTTAGGTTATATATTGTCACTGCATATTGTATAGAATTGGATTGGTTTTGGCTGAAGTGTGTCTATAGACATATGTAGATCAAGTTAAAACAGAAACTATGTATACGTTACTAGCTACAACTGCTAACTTGTGTATATGTCAGAAATCAGTGTTAAGAAGCTGAGTTACGCTTCTCATATCAATGCTTAATTGTAGGTGGTTATACCAAAGTTCTCTAGAGCAGCGGCTCAGCAATGCTTTGATCAACTTGTGTTCAGAGAGAGGGTTAGATATGATGAAGAGACCATTGTCAATGTGGACAATATATATAAAAACTCAAAGCACAACAAGTAGAGATCGACTAATGAATCTCACAATGACAATGTAGAGGTAAACACTTTGAACTTCAGATCTCGGCTGAACGTCGATCATTGCGAGAATATCTTTTAGATAGGAAAAAGGGTCAACGTGTTTTTGCTTTTACTTGCTGCTGATAGGTTACAATATTACTTGCTGCTGTTGGGAAGTCTAAAGTTGGCCACTATCATTGACAGCAGTGACTTGAAGAAAGTGATGGAAGAGCTTGCATCCATTGATCCCAGCAGACTAGGACTATTAGTAAAGAATAAAAATTTCTACTTGTAGTAACTTTTAAATTTTGTTTTTCTTTCTTCTTGAGGTAAGCATTAATATTTCATGTTCTTTCTGCAGGGAGTAGAGGTACTGCATGTGGACACCTCAGTTCTCTTCAAATGCGGCAAGCAATTGAATTTAATCACCTGATTCTCAGGTGCCCATTTTCCTAAGGCATGTTGATGTCATTGCAGCCCGACCCCCAATTGGCAACCAGCCAATCCAGGAAATCTCAAGCTGTTCGCACTGGTGGTTCTGCTTGAGTGGCAATTAGACCTGCGAATTGAAGAGTTCCTGACTTTCTTGTTATTTCGTATTATGAGAAAGACAAAAAATTCTTACTATATAGTTTGAGATGTTATGCAGACAATTTTTGGACCAACTTGTGTGCTGTTAATTCCAGATTATCTTTAGTTTGGATCTTTGATGGTTTGCTTGAGGAATACCTTGAAATCCGCTGCTAGAAAACCTACGTGATACCATGATAGAATTGGCATATATTGACTAATATTCTTGTTAAATGGTTGCCTTAACACTACGAAAAGATGGAACCACTCTTGATGAAAAGATTAACAAACTCACAACACAGTAGATTGCTAACGCACTGTAAACCTCACCAGTGAGGAAACTTCACTGCGAGGCTTGTAACGTAGCCTACACAAGAATCAAATCCACTATTGAAGAAAATGATTACAGTTTACAAGTAGTGATATCCAACGCAATCACTTTACTAGCAACAATGCTAACTTGCTTACACTTTGGAAATCCTATTCTACACACAGTTGAATCAATCTCTGGTAGACTAATCAGAACAAGACTTCCACTTCCACCTTGTATCAAGGCCTCACTGATCTCAAGTATGATGTATGAGATGAATGCAGTGAGCAAGCAAAGTAAATATGATGCATCACTTAAGAGTCCAGCTCAATCTAATTAATATCCATTGGAAGTGCAACAGTAATTTAATTCCTGGTCTCTAAAACAAGTCATGCGTATGGAAAGTTGTCAAGTCATCTTTGGTCATAGTGAGAGTCCTATTGAAACTTGAATTTCAATTAAGTTGTGTCTTCCATATATATCATGTAATATTGGCCTTGTTGGGCAGATCAACGTTATTAAAAGTTTGTTTCAGACTATGCTTTGTTCTTTGATGAGTGACTCCCAATATCCTATCCTCTGGTTGAGTGATTCCCATATCACACCCCATCACACAAGCTCTTTGTATACACCTGCATCAAAATAACAATCAAAGAGCTAGAGTTTTGCAGAAAACAGTTTGTGAGGACTATACAACACACAATGAACACTTAGATAAAAAAACCCCTGAAAACCCGAATGCAGTTTGAAAGCCTTTTATAGAGGAGCAAGACTCCCCCTCAATCAGATCATCTTAACCACAGAATAAGATAAACATAGAAGGCAAATCAACCAAAACGTGATACTCAATTAATCCTGACAGATATCAAGTAATTGTGATCTGTCTCTTGTGATAGTTATCTGATAAGCATTCAAAATCTTCTAAAAGCAGCCAAGATATTCAAGATTCTATCCTAAGAAATCCGATAAGATCTTAGACAGTTGTGATCCACAATTTATGCATCAATCACATGCAAAATGATATGGAATGCAAAATACCTTTGGTTGAGATCAGTGAGCCTGATTTGCAAGGGATAAAACAGCGGCTGCAATCCTTTTGTTTGAATCTTTAGGTCTCCTAGGACCCCGGGAAATCAGGAGAGAAAAACTCTCCTAATTTCTTTAGATACTCCAGTCTCCTAGTAGCCTTGGGAGAACATGTGTTGAATGGAAATAACCCAAAATACTTGCACACTATCTAGCTTATTGTTCAGACCCTAAAACTAGACTTTTGTTAGCGGGTTTGTCCTTTTTGACTATTGCTCATCTGGAAAACATTAATACCTGAGTGGTTCTAGTAGTGTTTTGATGGCAGTTTTGTGAAAACCTAATCGATATTGGCTAGGTGAAGGAGGATATTACCTTCTTTATAAATTGGCTCAATGTTGATCTTTCTGCTACTCTCGAGTTATTATCGAAACATAATGCTTCGCAATACCCTCTCACTGAAGGTCGTTGTAACCTTACAATACCAACTCATTGTCATTGAGATCGTAGTACATTTTTTAGGAGAAAGTATATTATGTATATGTTGCTTTATTTCATAGAACAAATGATAATGATAAAAATGACCATTAAACGTAGACCCTAGATTCCAAATCAAAACTGATCTCGAAATTTAAATCCTTGTTTTCTGGTGAGTTTTGGTCTGCTATTAAACGATTGCCAAAATTTGCTTCAACCCTAAGACCAAAGCAAAGTAGACCAAAATTTTCTTAGGCCACTAGCCAATCGGCAATATCGGGCCTTCGGCGGGCTGGGCGAGGCTTGAAATTTCTAAAGCAAGCCGACCCTCAACAACATGCCCAGCCTAGATGTGGGCTAAGCCGGGCCGTGTGATCCGCGTGCCAAATGATGACCCCCTAATTCAGGATTGTATCACATAATTATTAATTAGTTGAACCAGCTGACACGACACGAACACGCTTGACAAACACGAGCCCATTCTGGGATACCCAATTATTGATTGACTACCCATATTTTCTACAATGGCCCAAGGAACTTAGTGCAACTGGCCCAACCCAATGATTCCATTACATCTTTCCTCTTTCGCCCAAGAAACCTAGTGAAACTGAAGCTCTCACACTGTTGCACCAAAATCATTTCCTTCAAGCTCTACAATGACTTGAGGGTTGTATTCCCTCAGAGAGAGTCAGATGCTGACGAGGGCAAGGTGTGTACACGTGTGTGTGTGTAACATGAGGCATACACGCACCAGAAATTTGTGTTTGGGTAATGTGGAATCATAATGAAAATGCAACAGGAAATGTGCATCTCACTATGTGTTTGCAATATATGTTATATGATGATGAGCTGACCAAGGCCTTTTTCTTTTGTTTTGGATTGTTTGTGGCAGTTAAACGTGGAATATCATATCCCAGAAGATCCGAAATACTTTGACGTAGAGTGGAAACGTCTAATTGATCGAGCTGACAATATCTCTTTGTTATTTGTACCCCCTAATCTGCTTCTTAGTTATGGTAAGGTCATTGCTCAAATGGGTTGCACTCAAAATTGGAAATTGTTTTCTCCAAGTAGAATTATAAGTATGTGATAGCTTAGTTCAAATGGGTTTAGCTTTATAGTCTAAATGTGCCTTTTTCGCATTAGTACTAGCTCAGTTCAAATCCGAACTCTTAAAGTTGAATTGTAACAGTAGTAGGTTCCTTTGGAAATTGAACTTACTGTTCTTGCAAGTTTGGGAATTACTGTTCATCAAATGGCTTTTATTTGAGATTGTGTATTGGAATTGTTTGAAGCATTTGTGTGTTATTGGGAACTTGACGGTTTGGCTAATGGAACTTTAATGATTTTAGGAAACAGATGGGATTATGCCCTTCACGATGCCTCTCATGAAGCTTGCTGGTATTACACTTGAAAGAGTTCCTGTCACACGGCATAAGGTTATCGAATATTTGATAAATAGATTCAATCAAGATTTAGTCTTTTGTCGCGCCCCGGATGACAGTGTGTTAGTATAGGAACTTGTATGTTGGCATTCCCTTTATACAAAACTAGAGAGTTCTAGCTTAAGAGTGTGTTTGAGAAGAATGATCTTAACAATTGGAATTGAGGTTCATGGCTTGAAACACAAGACAAGATCCTGCTGACTCGTATGGAAGGTCTGGTAAGATTCATTCATTGCATTTTGCATAACTAAGTATTGGGATTGACAGCTGTGCGTCAATCCCTTAGTAGTCTGTATTGAGTCCATGCATGGTACGTTGTCTGTGTGTTCTGTTTTCCAAAGGAAGTTTTTTTTTTTTTTAAGTGGTTATGTCAGTCATTAAGTCCTTGATGCGTTATTTATGCATGTATCTTTTATCTTTATGATACAATATTCTTTGTTTATCATGCTATCTTTTTGAAAAGGTTGTTTCCTAATTGGTGTCAAACTGTTTAATACAATTGATGATACCCTAATTGTTTTAGGGGGAGTCTACTCTTGACGCATATATATGTCCTGCATAAGGGTTCTTTTGGTGAAGCTTTGCACGATAGAAAATGTCACGCCCCGAATTTTGAATAATAAATTCAAATCCGAAACATGAATTAAACCACTTAATCAAATAAACGTTCTGAATTTTCTTCTCAATAAAATCTCACCACAAGGTACACAAACTCCAAATCTCGAAACCTCGAGTTCATTATTACAATTCACTCTCACAAGCAATATTGTAAAGCTCTAAATGAGCATAATACACCTCACAACTTACAATTGCTGTAAAACTCTAACAATTGCTCTAACCGCACGATCACCGTCCTGATTCTCTTGTCCTGTAGGATTACCCGCTACACAATTTGAATAGTGTACCGGGAGTTGCAACAACACAAAACCCGGTAAGCTTTTGACAGCTAGTATGAGTAAACAAGAAAGAACTGTTGATTTATTAAATTACAAGACCACCACAAACCCACGTTACTTTCTCACTCTCATATATATATATAGACACTTATGAGTTACTCTCAATTTAGCTCATAAGATCACTCACTCTCATATATATATATATAGACACTTATGAGTTACTCTCAATTTAGCTCATAAGATCACTCACTCTCATATATATATATAGACACTTATGAGTTACTCTCAATTTGGCTCATAAGATCACTCACTCTCATATATATATATAGACACTTATGAGTTACTCTCAATTTCGCTCATAAGATTTCCCAACATTTGGTAGACAGACTCATATATATATATAGACCCTTATGAGTTACTCTCAATTTCCCTCATAAGGTTACCATATATATATTGACACTTATGAGTTACTCTCAATTTCACTCATAAGGTCACTCCACATTTGGCAGACAGACTAGAGCTCTAACTGAACGTAACCACTCGTCCGGCCACAGACGTGATTACGATTTAATACTATTAATAACCACCAGCCCGGTACGAGAGCGTGATTCACTAATAGATGCCATGGTCACCTCGTGACCTAGTGATCTCCACAGATCACAACAATTTATTGTTCCTCAACAATAAAACTCAACACCTCTCACAATATATTGTTTCTCAACAATAAACTCAATACCTCTCACAATATATTGTTTCTCAACAATAAACTCAACACAACTCCAACAATACATATTATTTCACGTAATAATATATATACAGACATTCACACAGGAATGTCTAATACACCAACAATAGTTCATATGATTGCAAAATAAAGCAATTAAATATATTGGGTTCGTAATATGAACCACGTGAGGTTTACTCACCTCTAATCCAGCTGCGTCTTCTTAACAGCTCCATTAACAATCTCACGAATCGTCCGCCAAATAAATCCATCGATCACCTAATCCAATAATGATCTTAACTTAGCCAACAACTCAAAAGCACACATATACGGAAACCCATGGTCGGATTCTAATTTTAATGATGATCCAACGGTCAGATCGAAATTATACGATGATCCAACGGTCGGATCTGAATTTAATGATGATCCAACGGTCGGATCCTCACGGATCGCCTTTAGGATCATCCTCCAAAATTATCACGAAGACTCAGATCTTCTTGAATCACTCTAACAAACATCTCCATAAAATTATATGAAAATCCGACGGTCAGATTCTCACGAATCGCCTTCCGAATCACTATTTCTCAATTATACGAAGATCCAACGGTCGGATCTTCGCCCGTGACCTCACAAAGTCACCGGGACAGTCATACGATCAACATATCCAAAATTGAAGCAAAACCGATGGTCAGATCTTCACAGATCGTAAACCGAAGATAAACGTAAAAACGTTAAATAGTAACGTCAAAACGTAAATCCACTATTTATCAACTTTTTCTAACATGACCATGTTATATATCAAAACGCTCGTATGGATGCATAGATCATCGCCTAGATAATGAAAACTCGAAATATGCTCTGATGCACCGCCACAAGCGGTGGTCAGTGGGCGGTCAACGCGGCGGTCAACGCCGGTCAACCACCTCAGATGGCAAAGTGACCAACTACAAACTGGTTCAAAATGAAAGGGTGGTCGACTTTCATACCTGGAGCTAAGTCTGGTTTGGCCTAGATCGTCCTAGATCAAGCGTTGAAGTTGGATTAATCTCGTGCGTCTGATCAGATTTCAGATTAAATCAGGGACGTCGAAAAAGTCAAACCATGATCTAGCGTTCTATACACAAAATCGTGATGAAAGGCTTACATGGGGATGATCAGCATGAAGAGGAGATCACGAAAATGGGAACGATCGGCCCATGCAACGCCGGAATCGGGGATTTCCGGCCGGGTCGGGTTTGCATGGCTGGGTGTCTTCGATCTCCATCTGGGAGCAGCGGCGATGCAAGGGGAGGCCAGAGGGAGGCTGTGCGTGCGACGGCGAGCTCGGGGAAGGCCGGGTCGTGGCCGGAGGATGCCGGAGGAGAGAGAAAAGTCCGGGTCGGGTCGGAGAAAACCCGCCGGGTCTGACGAGAAACAGAGGAGAGAGAACGGAGAGGGCTGGGGGCTTTTCCGCAAAAAGGACTTTTTTTCGTCCTTAAATGAAAATAAAATCAGAAAATTTCCTATTTATAGAAAATTCCCAATTTTCGAAAATTCATAACTTATTCATACGAACTCCAAATATTGCGTTCCACATGTCCACGAACTCGTATCGACGAGCTCTACAACTTTCATGAAGGAAGTTTTCCCAAATTTTGAACGTATAAAAAGTCAACTTTGTTGACCCCCTAAAAACGTTCGTTTTCGAAAATAAAATCGTTCGAACTAATTCCACAACTTCTCCAAGCTTCGTACTCGCTCCTACTATCGTGAAATCATTTCTAAAAATCCATGGAATTTAATTTGGATTTTTCGGGGTATTACAATCTACCCTCCTTAAAGAAATTTCGTCCCGAAATTTGAGCGTAAGTCAATTCCTCTCGATTAAGGTTGACCTAACCATAGAATCTCCATCTCTTCCAAATCTGTAGTAATCTACAGAGCCTCAGCTCTTTGTATAAAAATACATTCCTATGGCCACTAAATCCTTTCATCACAAACGTAAACGCACAACACAATTGTTCAACATCAATCCACATCAATTACACAAAATCATCACATGGATCATCTCATAGATCCTCACATAGATCTTCACATAGATCATCACATAGATCTTCACATAGATCATCACTCTGTACTGGCATACAAGCACAGTAACACTCTCACAAAGTGTTTCGCTACTCAATTAGCATCACGGTAAATCTCCATAGTAAAACTTAAGATGCATCACTCAAAACAAATCATCCCCAAAAGCACGCCAATAAATTATGTCATCCAATGATGATGACTTGGGCTTGCTCAATCCTTGGGTTAAGCACTAGGGCTGGCCAATTGGGCCTGAAGAAATCGGACCATCCACATTTCGAACCGGCCCAAACCACTTTGGGTTTAACATTTGGGCCTACTATTCGGGCCGAACAATTGGGCTTACTATTTGGACCTACCAATCGGCCCACCAACTTCCAGCTCGGCTACGGTATGAAATTGTACATACCGTATATACGTATACATACCGTACAGATCGTGTATACGTATGCATACCGTACAACTGTATATACGTATGCATACTGTACAGACCGTATATACGTATGTATACCGTACATACCGTATATACGTCCGTATATCAAGCATATACGAGACCCAAAAATATTTGTAAGAGGTAGGGTTCGAACTCCCGACCTCAAACACGAAGGTTTTGCTCCCAACCACTGAAGCAAGAGCTGCCTTCATTAATATATGCTCACGTGTTATATTTATTATGTCATAAGTGACATAAATAAAATAACGGGGAAGGCAAGGTTCGAAACCTCAACCTGCCGCACGAAACCTTTGTCCCCCAACCACTGGAGCACAAGCTGTGCTTAATATAATGTGTACAAATTTTATACTTATTATGTCATAAACGAACATAATAAAAATAAACGAGAGGCGAGGTTCGAACCTCAGACCTCTTGTACACGAACTGTACACTCAACCACTCGAGCACGGCTGCTCACGTTATTATCCATACCAATCCTTTTATTTAAACCAACTGTTTCAACTGTTTCAACAATTCGGCCCAAAACATCCAAGACTGTTTCAGAAACTCGGCCCATCATGTCCAAAACTGTTTCTGAAACTCGGCTCATCAGGCCTCCACCCACAGCTACAGTGATGCCTTGATCCGAGACAGGCCCAAGTACGGCCCACTTGTGTCACGGCTTATCCCTTCCGTGATTTACGGCAGTCAAATCTGCTTTCGGCTAAAGCTGTCTGCCACAGCATCTCGAGGTTCGGCCTGTCCCCTTACACGCTCTCCACGCGCCAACAACTTTTCCGGGTTTTCGGATGACTTTAATCCAACGCGTGGATTCAAATTCTGAGATCGTTCATCCAACGGTGGAGATCTGCTCACCTTGTTCTATAAATAGGTGCATTCTGGGGAAAAACTGTTCACTCCAAAAGAAAAGAAATTTTCTTCCGAGCTCAAGCCTTTCTCTCTCAACTCTTCAGCCTTTCTCTTCTCAAATCCTTTCTTCATCAATTTCAATCCTTCTCTTCTGATCTTCTCTCCCATCTAGTTGATTCAATCCCATCTTTCCTCTGAACTTTCAGATCTTCAATCTTTTCCTCCAAATCTTCAATCCTTCTTTCTCAGATCTTTTCTTCTATTTGAAGATTCGATCTCATCTTTCCTCTGAGAATCTCAGATCTCCAATCACCAGTTCAACAACTCCAATCCTTCTAACAAAATCTCCCTCAAACACTAAACCATGTATTCCTCGATTTTCACATCCTCTCACCCCATGACCCAAGAGCCACGAACTCTGCAACTAATGGAGCTCCAAACCCCGCAACAAAAGGAACCACAACAACAGCAACCAACAGAGGAGGGAGGAAACACCCAAGCAGCTGGAAGTAGTGCCAACGTGGATTTCTGGCGAAGCCGTACCAGGTGGATTCCTACTCCAGAACAAATAAGAATCCTCAAGGATCTTTACTACGTCAAGGGATTTAAGTGCCCAACTACAGAGCAGATTCACGAGATCTGTCTCCAGCTGAACCAGTATGGGTATGTTGAGGGTAAGAACATTTACTTTTGGTTCCAGAACGTCAGGGCTCGAGAGAAGCAGATGAATAGGTGTAATCAGGCTGCTCCAGTGCCCATGAGAACTAGTTCTCTTGGTACTGGTAGATCCATTGATCTCAATTTTGGGTCCACTGGTTCTACTGGTGCTGGTGGATCCATCGACATCAATTTTGGGCCAGCTGGTGGATCCATTGACATCAATTTTGGGTCCACTAGTTCTACTGATGATGGTAGATCCATTGATCTCAACTTTGGTTCCACCTATTCTACTGGTAATGAAGGATTTCTTGATTTAAATTTTGTTTCATATTCTTCCTCACACTTCAACACTAATACCAGTCCAACTCTTTTGGCACAACAGGAGGACAAACATCCCTGCAACAACGAGGAGGAGATCACCAGGAGGTTCAAACTCTTCCTCTGTTCCCCGTGCACGGCGAGGACGTCTTTGGTAACCTGAAGACTACTTCCGAGGAAGGTAGTGCACATGATTACTATTTCGGTGGCTCAGGCGGTTACAACCGTGGATCTCCAGTTTCTCTTGAGCTCAGCCTCAACCCATCCGGAGCTGCTGACTAGGCTTAGTATAGCATAGTCCTCGTTTTCCTTTTTTTTTTTTTTTTTTTTTTTTTTTTTTTTTTGTAATGTAAAATCAATAAGATGGTGTGCATGTTTTCTTTTCTTTTTGTTTAACCAACAACACCAAGGATCGAACCTTGGTCACCCAATACTATTTTCAAAACCATAAACAACTCTACTGCACACATCTTTCATAATGATGCAATAAAAACAATCACTCAAAACCTAGCAATCAATTAAGTCACACAGAGGTCAAGCTAGTATCCTCTGAGTCAAACCAAACACAATAATTTCGTCGCTAGAATTAGGGATTAATAAAGCTAAACACTTCCTGAGTTAGTTAGGAAAAACCCATATCTTTAGAGTTACACTTACAACTCTAAAAAAAATCTCGATCATTCCATCTATCAATTGCTTCAACAAGCAATATGTACCATCTTAGCATCCACTAATCGATACTGGTACAACACTCAGTATCTCACCCACGAATCACCTCACTGCTCATTTGGTGGTAAGTCAACATCTAGTGGTCAAAATTCTGTGATTATAGCACTTCACACTAACCACGTCATAATCCATAATCTGTCCTCACAACAGTATCTGGCCTCATAATTTAGTTATACAACCCTAGCACTCCTAGAGTTGAAAACAACGTTATTACCTAAGCTTATACATCAACACAATGTCTCTTCACAGTCAATCCTATCACGAGGTCATATCAATCTTTCCATAAGTCAACCATACACAAAATCCATCATAGTAACAACGAATTATGCATTACTACTCAACAATAGTCAGTGAAGCAGCACTCCACAATAATTTCCAATACTATCCGCAGACCTCAAACCACACCCCGACATTTAGCTAATATATAGTAGCTATCCTAAACACCAAACAACTGTGCATGAATGAATGCTCCATTATAACACAATTCCATCACTAAGCAACCAATAACTGCTAAGTATTCTTCAACTCAAAACATCTGCATATCCAACTAATGGAAAGTATCACAACTACTAGTCAAATACTCGTAACGACTTTAGATACAAGCATTGGTCAAACACCATGACCCCAACAACCAACGACTACAATGCACATAAGAATACTGTTTTTCGTGGAAACCATCCTCAATAACTCCACCAGAGTTTAATCCAAAGGTTCCCATTCCTCAAAGGTTATAACTCAAAGAAGCTACACAAACTCCACCACTTCACTTACAAAGTCAACCTATGCCATGATCACTTAACATACTACCCTTATTAAAGGTAACATAAGTATCTCCCAAATTACATCACTACACTCGTACACCAATATAGTCTTGAGAATTCTGTCTCATAATCTCTCACACTCCTATCATCTTGAGTTGGTGAGATCAATTCTCTTTTCAACTATTCCTAGGGTCTCAATCTCTTTCACCATTTCAACCCAAGAATAACATCCATCACATCAACTACAGGTAGACTAGGCAACTCAACCTCTAATGCCTCCACCTCATCCTCAACTGTCTCCATAGAAAGATCCTGTCCCTACATCAGACTCGACCTCTACCTCACCGACTCATCAGAGTTAAATCCAGAGGTTCCTATTCCTCGAAGATCACAACTCGCGGAAACTAAACTTATTCTAATACGAACTTAGTAGACAACTCTACCGTCCTACGGACTTACACGTTGTCTAGACCCCATACTAAGACATACCCAATGATTATACCAGTACCGAAGAGTATATGATGGGGATCCGCTGCAGACGGGCCATCACTCGGGAGGTACTGATTATCACCAAATATGTACCTTACGCTCTGATACCAAACTGTCACGCCCCGAATTTTGAATAATAAATTCAAATCCGAAACATGAATTAAACCACTTAATCAAATAAACGTTCTGAATTTTCTTCTCAATAAAATCTCACCACAAGGTACACAAACTCCAAATCTCGAAACCTCGAGTTCATTATTACAATTCACTCTCACAAGCAATATTGTAAAGCTCTAAATGAGCATAATACACCTCACAACTTACAATTGCTGTAAAACTCTAACAATTGCTCTAACCGCACGATCACCGTCCTGATTCTCTTGTCCTGTAGGATTACCCGCTACACAATTTGAATAGTGTACCGGGAGTTGCAACAACACAAAACCCGGTAAGCTTTTGACAGCTAGTATGAGTAAACAAGAAAGAACTGTTGATTTATTAAATTACAAGACCACCACAAACCCACGTTACTTTCTCACTCTCATATATATATATAGACACTTATGAGTTACTCTCAATTTAGCTCATAAGATCACTCACTCTCATATATATATATATAGACACTTATGAGTTACTCTCAATTTAGCTCATAAGATCACTCACTCTCATATATATATATAGACACTTATGAGTTACTCTCAATTTGGCTCATAAGATCACTCACTCTCATATATATATATAGACACTTATGAGTTACTCTCAATTTCGCTCATAAGATTTCCCAACATTTGGTAGACAGACTCATATATATATATAGACCCTTATGAGTTACTCTCAATTTCCCTCATAAGGTTACCATATATATATTGACACTTATGAGTTACTCTCAATTTCACTCATAAGGTCACTCCACATTTGGCAGACAGACTAGAGCTCTAACTGAACGTAACCACTCGTCCGGCCACAGACGTGATTACGATTTAATACTATTAATAACCACCAGCCCGGTACGAGAGCGTGATTCACTAATAGATGCCATGGTCACCTCGTGACCTAGTGATCTCCACAGATCACAACAATTTATTGTTCCTCAACAATAAAACTCAACACCTCTCACAATATATTGTTTCTCAACAATAAACTCAATACCTCTCACAATATATTGTTTCTCAACAATAAACTCAACACAACTCCAACAATACATATTATTTCACGTAATAATATATATACAGACATTCACACAGGAATGTCTAATACACCAACAATAGTTCATATGATTGCAAAATAAAGCAATTAAATATATTGGGTTCGTAATATGAACCACGTGAGGTTTACTCACCTCTAATCCAGCTGCGTCTTCTTAACAGCTCCATTAACAATCTCACGAATCGTCCGCCAAATAAATCCATCGATCACCTAATCCAATAATGATCTTAACTTAGCCAACAACTCAAAAGCACACATATACGGAAACCCATGGTCGGATTCTAATTTTAATGATGATCCAACGGTCAGATCGAAATTATACGATGATCCAACGGTCGGATCTGAATTTAATGATGATCCAACGGTCGGATCCTCACGGATCGCCTTTAGGATCATCCTCCAAAATTATCACGAAGACTCAGATCTTCTTGAATCACTCTAACAAACATCTCCATAAAATTATATGAAAATCCGACGGTCAGATTCTCACGAATCGCCTTCCGAATCACTATTTCTCAATTATACGAAGATCCAACGGTCGGATCTTCGCCCGTGACCTCACAAAGTCACCGGGACAGTCATACGATCAACATATCCAAAATTGAAGCAAAACCGATGGTCAGATCTTCACAGATCGTAAACCGAAGATAAACGTAAAAACGTTAAATAGTAACGTCAAAACGTAAATCCACTATTTATCAACTTTTTCTAACATGACCATGTTATATATCAAAACGCTCGTATGGATGCATAGATCATCGCCTAGATAATGAAAACTCGAAATATGCTCTGATGCGCCGCCACAAGCGGTGGTCAGTGGGCGGTCAACGCGGCGGTCAACGCCGGTCAACCACCTCAGATGGCAAAGTGACCAACTACAAACTGGTTCAAAATGAAAGGGTGGTCGACTTTCATACCTGGAGCTAAGTCTGGTTTGGCCTAGATCGTCCTAGATCAAGCGTTGAAGTTGGATTAATCTCGTGCGTCTGATCAGATTTCAGATTAAATCAGGGACGTCGAAAAAGTCAAACCATGATCTAGCGTTCTATACACAAAATCGTGATGAAAGGCTTACATGGGGATGATCAGCATGAAGAGGAGATCACGAAAATGGGAACGATCGGCCCATGCAACGCCGGAATCGGGGATTTCCGGCCGGGTCGGGTTTGCATGGCTGGGTGTCTTCGATCTCCATCTGGGAGCAGCGGCGATGCAAGGGGAGGCCAGAGGGAGGCTGTGCGTGCGACGGCGAGCTCGGGGAAGGCCGGGTCGTGGCCGGAGGATGCCGGAGGAGAGAGAAAAGTCCGGGTCGGGTCGGAGAAAACCCGCCGGGTCTGACGAGAAACAGAGGAGAGAGAACGGAGAGGGCTGGGGGCTTTTCCGCAAAAAGGACTTTTTTTCGTCCTTAAATGAAAATAAAATCAGAAAATTTCCTATTTATAGAAAATTCCCAATTTTCGAAAATTCATAACTTATTCATACGAACTCCAAATATTGCGTTCCACATGTCCACGAACTCGTATCGACGAGCTCTACAACTTTCATGAAGGAAGTTTTCCCAAATTTTGAACGTATAAAAAGTCAACTTTGTTGACCCCCTAAAAACGTTCGTTTTCGAAAATAAAATCGTTCGAACTAATTCCACAACTTCTCCAAGCTTCGTACTCGCTCCTACTATCGTGAAATCATTTCTAAAAATCCATGGAATTTAATTTGGATTTTTCGGGGTATTACAGAAAAGTTCTTTTGTTTCATAAGGCAAAGCTGTGTCTTGATCATTAATTCATTTGTTCCATGTCTAAGTGAGTTAGTAAGTCAAGAGTTCATTCATACATCATCCATATCATTCTCATGCTTGAAAGATCTACGAGTTCAGTTAGGAGTCAAGCATATTCAAGAATTGAAGATTGACGAGTCGATACGTGTGAAGTGCATCTAGAGGAAGGAAGCAAATTTGTGTGAAGTAGTTCAACCGGCTTGAATGAGTTTAGCTAGAGGTAACCGCGTTCAGAGTTATCCGAGAGGTTGTAAGTCTACTTTGTAATTTGATTACTATCTTATAGTGTGTGCTTGAGCACTTGGCCTTCAAGAGTTAAGGCCACGCAGTTGTTTACCTCACCTTGAGGATTTTTACTGCGCAAACATCTTCTGTGTTTCCTGGATTCTTATATGTGTGTTTGCTTGTTACGTTGATCTCTGCTTGTTCTATTTCTCATTGTCTTGGGATAGCAATCTTATTACAATCCTTAAGATCAGTTTCGATTTTGTGTGTACATTCCAGAGTGTTGCCTATTCACCCCCCCCCCCCCTCTAGGCCATTCTAGTACTTTCATTTGGCATCAGAGCAGGTCACTAGTCTTTCTAGTGAGATCTGTGGGTTGTCTAGGATGGATCGTTATAGAGAGCGTTCAGGGTCTATAAATTGTCCACCCTTCTTTGATGGGGAGGATTATTCTCAGTGGAAAGTTATGATGCAGGCTTTCTTGCATTCACAAGATGAACATATCTGGAATATTGTTGAAACTGGGTGGGAACTTCCCACAAAGGAATCTAAGTCTAAAGCTGCTGAGAGT
Source organism: Rosa rugosa (assembly GCF_958449725.1). NCBI lineage: Eukaryota > Viridiplantae > Streptophyta > Magnoliopsida > Rosales > Rosaceae > Rosa > Rosa rugosa. Next base: position 26,245,489 of record NC_084825.1, read on the forward strand.
TCTGAGACTATAAAAGAACTTAAGCCGAGGAATGAGTGGTCAGTAGCTGAAGTGCGTGACTATAACAATGATGTTAAAGCACGACACAGCTTGTATACGGCTCTTTCTAAGAAAGAAAAGAAACGTATTGGAACTTGTAAGACTGCAAAGAAGGCATGGGATCTTCTTCAAATGACTTATGAAGGAAACAAAAGAGTTAGGATTCAGAAACTTCAAAAACTAATTACTGAGTTTGAAACCATGACCATGGGAGATGATGAATCCATTGATGATTTTCATTCTAGGCTCATAAATGTGACAAATGAGTGTGATAGCCTAGGTGACCCTATTGCTGAGAATAGGATCGTTAAGAAATTCCTTAGGTCCTTGCCTTTGAGCTTTCAAAACAAACAAACTGCCATTGAAGAGGTTCATGATCTAGATACCTATACCTTGGATGAACTTCTTGGGAATCTTCAAACCTTTGAAATGAAAATCAAGCCAGATAGGAAAGTGAAAACCATTGCTTTGAATGCTGTTAGGAAAGAGGATGAAAAGCCAAAAGAAATAGTAAAGGAAAAGGATAGTGATTCTGAATTTACTGCTGAAGATTTTGCTCTTTTGTCTAAACAGTATAAAAAATTTCTGAGATCTGGCAAGTCTTTTCAAGATGCCAGGAACTCCTCTGGGTCTAGTTCTAGGAGAAATTTGAGTCATGACTATTTTTCAGAAAAAGACACTAAAGCTAGGTTCACTCATAAGAAATCTTCTAATGATAGACCTAAGTGTTTTGAGTGTCAGGGATTCGGTCATCTTGCGGCCGATTGTGGAAACAAGAGATTCAAGGCTCGGTCAAACAAGGCCATGAACACTACTTGGAGTGACTCTGAGTCTGATTCTCATTCTGAGTATGGAGAAGAAAATGTTGCCTTGACAGCTGCTCAGCATCATCCACCCTCAAGTGAGTCTGAAGGAGAGGATCTTGATGGTGAAGATACAGTTGATCAAGCCTTGACAGACAAATATCAAGAAATGTGCAGAGCCTCAACCAAAATGATGAAGCTAAATAAATCTTTGAGCGATAAACTGAGTCTGGCAGAACAAGAGAAGGAGGGGATTGCTGGGCGTTTGCAATCCTGTACTGAAAACTGGGAGATTGAGAAAACTGCTTATGTTGATCGTATCAAGAGTCTGCAAGAAAATTTGAACACTCAAATTAGTCTTGTTAACTCTCTGTCCTCTGAAAAACTGAGTCTAGAGCTTTCCTTGAAAGAATCACAAGAAATGTTCTCCAAGTTTTCCATAAGTTCTGAAAAGGTTTCAAAAATGATTGGCATTGGAAAAACTGAAGGGGACAAGAAGGGATTAGGATATTCTACAGGCACTACCTCTAAAGAGTCAAAGCCCATCAGGTTTGTGAAGGGAAATATGACTTCCAAGACTGAAAACTTTTCAACGTTTAGAAGGTTCATCCCTGTTTGTCACTACTGTGGTGTATCTGGTGTCACGCCCCGGATTTTGAATGATAAATTCAAAATCCGAAACCTGAATAATTACAATTACAAAAAACCAAATCTCGAAACTTCGAGTTCATTATTACAATTCACTCTCACAATATATTATAAAGCTCAAATGAGCATAACACACCTCACAACTTACAATTGTTGTAAAACTCTAACAATTGCTCTAACCGCACGATCACCGTCCTGGTTCTCCTGTCCTGTAGGATTACCCGCTACACAATTTGAATAGTGTACCGGGAGTTGCAACAACACAAAACCCGGTAAGCTTTTTACAGCCAGTATGAGTAAACAAGAAAGAACTGTTGATTTATTAGATTTCAAGACTACCACAAACCCACGTTACTTTCTCACTCTCATATATATATATAGACACTTATGAGTTACTCTCAATTTAGCTCATAAGATCACTCACTCTCATATATATATATAGACACTTATGAGTTACTCTCAATTTAGCTCATAAGATCACTCACTCTCATATATATATGTAGACACTTATGAGTTACTCTCAATTTAGCTCATAAGATCCCTCACTCTCATATATATATATAGACACTTATGAGTTACTCTCAAATTCGCTCATAAGATTTCCCAACATTTGGTAGACAGACTCATATATATATATAGACCCTTATGAGTTACTCTCAATTTCCCTCATAAGGTTACCATATATATATTGACACTTATGAGTTACTCTCAATTTCACTCATAAGGTCACTCCACATTTGGCAGATAGACTAGAGCTCTAACTGAACGTAACCACTCGTCCGGCCACAGACGTGATTACGATTTAATACTATTAATAACCACCAGCCCGGTACGAGAGCGTGATTCACTAATAGATGCCATGGTCACCTCGTGACCTAGTGATCTCCACAGATCACAACAATTTATTGTTCCTCAACAATAAAACTCAACACCTCTCACAATATATTGTTTCTCAACAATAAACTCAATACCTCTCACAATATATTGTTTCTCAACAATAACTCAACACAACTCCAACAATACATATTATTTCACGTAATAATATATATACAGACATTCACACAGGAATGTCTAGTAACACCAACAATAGTTCATATGATTGCAACAAAATAAAGCAATTAATTGTATTGGGTTCGTAATATGAACCACGTGAGGTTTACTCACCTCGATAATCCCGCTGCGTCTTAAATTCAGCTCAAAATACGATCCACAATCGTCCACCAACTCAAACCGTCAATCACCTAGTCAGATACGATCTTAACTTAGCAATCATTCATAACCCACACATATACGGAAATCCAACGGTCGGATTCTAATTTAATGATGATCCAACGGTCAGATCGAATTTATACGATGATCCAACGGTCGGATCCTCACGGATCGCCCTTAGGATCATCCTCCAAAATTATCATAAAGACTCAGATCTTCTTGAATCACTCTAACAAACATCTCCATAAAATTATATGAAAATCCGACGGTCAGATTCTCACGAATCGCCTTCCGAATCACTATTTCTCAATTATACGAAGATCCAACGGTCGGATCTTCGCCCGTGACCTCACAAAGTCACCGGGACAGTCATACGATCAACATATCCAAAATTGAAGCAAAACCGATGGTCAGATCTTCACAGATCGTAAACCGAAGATAAACGTAAAAACGTTAAATAGTAACGTCAAAACGAAAATCCACTATTTATCAACTTTTTCTAACATGACCATGTTATATATCAAAACGCTCGTATGGATGCATAGATCATCGCCTAGATAATGAAAACTCGAAATATGGTCTGATGCGCCGCCACAAGCGGTGGTCAGTGGGCGGTCAACGCGGCGGTCAACGCCGGTCAACCACCTCAGATGGCAAAGTGACCAACTACAAACTGGTTCAAAATGAAAGGGTGGTCGACTTTCATACCTGGAGCTAAGCCTGGTTCGGCCTAGATCGTCCTAGATCAAGCGTTGAAGTTGGATTAATCTCGTGCGTCTGATCAGATTCCAGATTGAATCAGGGACGTCGAAATCTTCAACTCGTGATCTTTCACTCCACACTCCAAATCGTCAAGCAAGGCCTATATGGGGATGATCAGGGGGAGGAGGAGATCACGAAAATGGGGAGGATCGGCCCGTGCAACGCCGGCACGGCCAAGATCCGGTCGGGTCGAATGCTAGGCTCTGGGGGGCTTCGATCCACGTCTGGGGGCAGCGGCGGTGCAAGGGGAGGCCACCAGGCGGCTGGGCGTGGCACGGCGAGTCCGGAGAGGGCCGGGTCGTGGCCGGAGGACGCCGGAGGAGGGAGATGGGTCCGGGTCGGGTCAGTCGGGTCGGCTGCGTAGGGAGGAGAGAGAACGGAGGAAACCGGGGGCCAAAATGCAAAATTTGCATTTTTTCGTCCTTAATGAATAAATCTGATATTTTTCCTATTTATAGAAAATTCCCAATTTTCAAATATTCATAACTTAATCATACGAACTCCGAATATTGCGTTCCACATGTCCACGAACTCGTATCGACGAGCTCTACAACTTTCATGAAGGAAGTTTTCCCAAATTTTGAACGTATAAAAAGTCAACTTTGTTGACCCCCTAAAAACGTTCGTTTTCGAAAATAAAATCGTTCGAACTAATTCCACAACTTCTCCAAGCTTCGTACTCGCTCCTACTATCGTGAAATCATTTCTAAAAATCCACGGAATTTAATTTGGATTTTCCGGGGTATTACAGTCTACCCTCCTTAAAGAAATTTCGTCCCGAAATTTGAGCGTAAGTCAATTCCTCTCGATTAAGGTTGACCTAACCATAGAATCTCCATCTTTTCCAAATCTGTAGTAATCTACAGAGCCTCAACCCTTTGTATAAAAATACATTCCTATGGCCACTAAATCCTTTCATCACAAACGTAAACGCACAACACAACTGTTCAACATCAATCCACATCAATTACACAAAATCATCACATGGATCATCTCATAGATCCTCACATAGATCTTCACATAGATCATCACATAGATCTTCACATAGATCATCACTCTGTACTGGCATACAAGCACAGTAAACACTCTCACAAAGTGTTTCGCTACTCAATTAGCATCACGGTAAATCTCCATAGTAAAACTTAAGCATGCACCACTCTTCACAACCATAGAGATGCATCACTCAAAACAAATCATCCCCAAAAGCACGCCAATTAATTATGTCACCCAATGATGATGACTTGGGCTTGCTCAATCCTTGGGCTAAGCACTAGGGCTGGCCAATTGGGCCTGAAGAAATCGGACCATCCACATTTCGAACCGGCCCAAACCACTTTGGGTTTAACATTTGGGCCTACTATTCGGGCTTACTATTTGGGCTTACTATTTGGGCCTACCAATCGGCCCACCAACTTCCAGCTCGGCTACGGTATGAAATTGTACAGACCGTATATACGTATGCATACCGTACAACTGTATATACGTATGCATACCGTACAGACCGTATATACGTATGCATACCGTACAGACCGTATATACGTATGCATACCGTACAGACCGTATATACGTATGCATACTGTACAACCGTATATACGTATGCATACCGTACAGACCGTATATACGTATGTATACCGTACATACCGTATATACGTCCGTATATCAAGCATATACGAGATCCAAAAATATTTGTAAGAGGTAAGGTTCGAACTCCCGACCTCGAACACGAAGGTTTTGCTCCCAACCACTGAAGCAAGAGCTGCCTTCATTAATATATGCTCACGTGTTATATTTATTATGTCATCAGTGACATAAATAAAATAACGGGGGAGGCAAGGTTCGAAACCTCAACCTGCCGCACGAAACCTTTGTCCCCCAACCATTGGAGCACAAGCTGTGCTTAATATAATGTGTACAAATTTTATACTTATTATGTCATAACGAACATAATAAAAATAAACGAGAGGCAAGGTTCGAACCTCTGACCTCTTGTACAAGAGCCTTGCTCTTCAACCACTAGAGCACCAGCTGCTCTCGTTACTATCCATGCAACTTCTTTTATTTATTCTATCATAAGCGATAGAATAACAACAAACTGTCGGTACACTCCACGTGCCACGACACGTCTCTTCCGTGATTTACGGAAAGCAAATCACTTTCGGCTAAAGCTGTCTGCCACAGCGTCTCGAGGTTCGGCCTGTCCCCTTACACGCTCAACACGCGCCAACAGCTTTTCCGGGTTTCGGGGCGACTTTAATCCAACGCGTGGATTCAAATTCTGAGATCGTTCATCCAACGGTGGAGATCTGCTCACCTTGTTCTATAAATAGGTGCATTCTGAAGAAAAACTGTTCACTCCAAAAGAAAAGAAATTTTCTTCCGAGCTCAAGTCTTTCTCTCTCAACTCTTCAGCCTTTCTCTTCTCAAATCCTTTCTTCATCAATTTCAATCCTTCTCTTCTGATCTTCTCTCCCATCTAGTTGATTCAATCCCATCTTTCCTCTGAACTTTCAGATCTTCAATCTTTTCCTCCAAATCCTTAATCCTTCTTTCTCAGATCTTTTCTTCCATTTGAAGATTCGATCTCATCTTTCCTCTGAGAATCTCAGATCTCCAATCACCAGTTCAACAACTCCAATCCTTCTAACAAAATCTCCCTCAAACACTAACCATGTATTCCTCGATTTTCACATCCTCTCACCCCATGACCCAAGAGCCACGAACTCTGCAACTAATGGAGCTCCAAACCCCGCAACAATTGGAACCACAACAACAGCAACCAACAGAGGAGGGAGGAAACACCCAAGCAGCTGGAAGTAGTGCCAACATGGATTTCTGGCGAAGCCGTACCAGGTGGATTCCTACTCCAGAACAAATAAGAATCCTCAAGGATCTTTACTATGTCAAGGGATTTAAGTGCCCAACTACAGAGCAGATTCACGAGATCTGTCTCCAGCTGAACCAGTATGGGTATGTTGAGGGTAAGAACATTTACTTTTGGTTCCAGAACGTCAGGGCTCGAGAGAAGCAGATGAATAGGTGTAATCAGGCTGCTCCAGTGCCCATGAGAACTAGTTCTCTTGGTACTGGTAGATCCATTGATCTCAATTTTGGGTCCACTGGTTCTACTGGTGCTGGTGGATCCATCGACATCAATTTTGGGCCAGCTGGTGGATCCATTGACATCAATTTTGGGTCCACTAGTTCTACTGATGATGGTAGATCCATTGATCTCAACTTTGGTTCCACCTATTCTACTGGTAATGAAGGATTTCTTGATTTAAATTTTGTTTCATACTCTTCCTCACACTTCAACACTAATACCAGTACAACTCTTTTGGCACAACAGGAGGACAAACATCCCTGCAACAACGAGGAGGAGATCACCAGGAGGTTCAAACTCTTCCTCTGTTCCCCGTGCACGGCGAGGATGTCTTTGGTAACCTGAAGACTACTTCCGAGGAAGGTAGCGCTTTTGGTTACTATTCTGGTGGCTCAGGCGGTTACAACAGTGGCTCTAACGTTTCTCTTGAGCTCAGCCTCAATCCATCAGGAGCTGCTGACTAGGCTTAGCATAGCATAGTCCTTGTTTCCCTTTTTTTTTTTTTTTTTTTTTTTTTTTTTTTTTTTTTGTAATATAAAATCAATAAGATGGTGTGCATGTTTTCTTTTCTTTTTGTTTAACCAACAACAACACCAAGGATCGAACCTTGGTCACCCAATACTATTTTCAAAACCATAAACAACTCTACTGCACACATCTTTCAAAATGATTTATCACAAACAATCAATTAAGTTGCACAGAGGTCTAGCTAGTATCCTCTGAGTCAAACCAAACACAACAATTTCATCGATAGGATTAGGGATTTATAAAGCTAAACACATCCTGAGTTAGCTAGGAAAAACCCACGTCTTTAGAGTTACTCTTACAACTCTTATAGAATCTCGATAATTTCATCTATCAATTGCTTCAACAAAAACTCACCACAATTCAATCCCTAACATTTAGCGATTCAGAAATCAAATCAAACTCCATATCACATAGTAATTCACTTGAACCACTATGGATACCTAACAAGTCACTAAAATCAATATCTGAAATTGCGTTTAACTATATCACCTAAAATCAATCACCAAAGGCAAACCCTTGCCTGACTCTAACATGTCCTCCATGCTTCTTCCTGCACCATACATAGGCCTCAAAATTCAATTTCATTCACTTGAACAAAACTATATTCACAAGTCACGGTCAGGTCATCAACCCATGGTGTTCAAATGAATAAATTTCAAATCCAGTTTTCCTTGTGAATCGCAACATATCGTTCCAAAATGATGCAAGCAACATCAACCACGTATATAAGACATATCTCACGAACTCAATTCAAATTCCGAATCACCAAAACTACTACTAATTCCAATTCTACCAACAATCCTGATTCTGAAGGAATTATAGTACTCAACGACAACTCAAAACAATGGTCTCTCATCTCTAACCATCGAGCACAAAATAAAATTCTTGTCTCGCACCTTAAACCCTGCTTAACAACTTACAAGCACAAGGAAGAAGTAACCACAATAATTTCTTCCCTAACCTCAACCCTACTAACAAACTCCACAAGGACATCTCATTACAAAACAAGATATCTATTATTTGACATGTACATCTCATCCAAAAACATATGTACGTCCAACTTAAGAAGGCAAACTTTCTATCCATTAATACTCGTATCCACACTAGGTACGTGCATAGGTCCACATCATGCCTTCAACCAACACTTCAACATCCAAAAGAACCTCACTTCCATACAACAATCTTCGTTGACTTAACAGAGTTGAATCAAGAGGTTCCTATTCCTCAAGGATTGTAACTTGCGGCCACTGAACTTATTCCCATACGAACCTACAAGACAACTGTAAGGTTCTAAGTACAACCCCTTCGAATATCCATCACCTAAGGAGTATAGTATGCTTGGCTAATACATGTATAACACTTAAAACACAGTATAAGTCAAATACAATTTCATATTAACCAAGTCAATACTATAGGGAAGGTATTCACGTTCCCTAAACGACCTAGCGGCCTAAACAAATCCCAACACTCACGCATACCCAATGACTTAGCCAATACCGAAGAGCACACGATGGGGATCCGCTGCAGACGGGCCATCACTCGAAAGGTATTGACACATCACCAAATATGCACCTTACGCTCTGATACCAAACTGTCACGCCCCGGATTTTGAATGATAAATTCAAAATCCGAAACCTGAATAATTACAATTACAAAAAACCAAATCTCGAAACTTCGAGTTCATTATTACAATTCACTCTCACAATATATTATAAAGCTCAAATGAGCATAACACACCTCACAACTTACAATTGTTGTAAAACTCTAACAATTGCTCTAACCGCACGATCACCGTCCTGGTTCTCCTGTCCTGTAGGATTACCCGCTACACAATTTGAATAGTGTACCGGGAGTTGCAACAACACAAAACCCGGTAAGCTTTTTACAGCCAGTATGAGTAAACAAGAAAGAACTGTTGATTTATTAGATTTCAAGACTACCACAAACCCACGTTACTTTCTCACTCTCATATATATATATAGACACTTATGAGTTACTCTCAATTTAGCTCATAAGATCACTCACTCTCATATATATATATAGACACTTATGAGTTACTCTCAATTTAGCTCATAAGATCACTCACTCTCATATATATATGTAGACACTTATGAGTTACTCTCAATTTAGCTCATAAGATCCCTCACTCTCATATATATATATAGACACTTATGAGTTACTCTCAAATTCGCTCATAAGATTTCCCAACATTTGGTAGACAGACTCATATATATATATAGACCCTTATGAGTTACTCTCAATTTCCCTCATAAGGTTACCATATATATATTGACACTTATGAGTTACTCTCAATTTCACTCATAAGGTCACTCCACATTTGGCAGATAGACTAGAGCTCTAACTGAACGTAACCACTCGTCCGGCCACAGACGTGATTACGATTTAATACTATTAATAACCACCAGCCCGGTACGAGAGCGTGATTCACTAATAGATGCCATGGTCACCTCGTGACCTAGTGATCTCCACAGATCACAACAATTTATTGTTCCTCAACAATAAAACTCAACACCTCTCACAATATATTGTTTCTCAACAATAAACTCAATACCTCTCACAATATATTGTTTCTCAACAATAACTCAACACAACTCCAACAATACATATTATTTCACGTAATAATATATATACAGACATTCACACAGGAATGTCTAGTAACACCAACAATAGTTCATATGATTGCAACAAAATAAAGCAATTAATTGTATTGGGTTCGTAATATGAACCACGTGAGGTTTACTCACCTCGATAATCCCGCTGCGTCTTAAATTCAGCTCAAAATACGATCCACAATCGTCCACCAACTCAAACCGTCAATCACCTAGTCAGATACGATCTTAACTTAGCAATCATTCATAACCCACACATATACGGAAATCCAACGGTCGGATTCTAATTTAATGATGATCCAACGGTCAGATCGAATTTATACGATGATCCAACGGTCGGATCCTCACGGATCGCCCTTAGGATCATCCTCCAAAATTATCATAAAGACTCAGATCTTCTTGAATCACTCTAACAAACATCTCCATAAAATTATATGAAAATCCGACGGTCAGATTCTCACGAATCGCCTTCCGAATCACTATTTCTCAATTATACGAAGATCCAACGGTCGGATCTTCGCCCGTGACCTCACAAAGTCACCGGGACAGTCATACGATCAACATATCCAAAATTGAAGCAAAACCGATGGTCAGATCTTCACAGATCGTAAACCGAAGATAAACGTAAAAACGTTAAATAGTAACGTCAAAACGAAAATCCACTATTTATCAACTTTTTCTAACATGACCATGTTATATATCAAAACGCTCGTATGGATGCATAGATCATCGCCTAGATAATGAAAACTCGAAATATGGTCTGATGCGCCGCCACAAGCGGTGGTCAGTGGGCGGTCAACGCGGCGGTCAACGCCGGTCAACCACCTCAGATGGCAAAGTGACCAACTACAAACTGGTTCAAAATGAAAGGGTGGTCGACTTTCATACCTGGAGCTAAGCCTGGTTCGGCCTAGATCGTCCTAGATCAAGCGTTGAAGTTGGATTAATCTCGTGCGTCTGATCAGATTCCAGATTGAATCAGGGACGTCGAAATCTTCAACTCGTGATCTTTCACTCCACACTCCAAATCGTCAAGCAAGGCCTATATGGGGATGATCAGGGGGAGGAGGAGATCACGAAAATGGGGAGGATCGGCCCGTGCAACGCCGGCACGGCCAAGATCCGGTCGGGTCGAATGCTAGGCTCTGGGGGGCTTCGATCCACGTCTGGGGGCAGCGGCGGTGCAAGGGGAGGCCACCAGGCGGCTGGGCGTGGCACGGCGAGTCCGGAGAGGGCCGGGTCGTGGCCGGAGGACGCCGGAGGAGGGAGATGGGTCCGGGTCGGGTCAGTCGGGTCGGCTGCGTAGGGAGGAGAGAGAACGGAGGAAACCGGGGGCCAAAATGCAAAATTTGCATTTTTTCGTCCTTAATGAATAAATCTGATATTTTTCCTATTTATAGAAAATTCCCAATTTTCAAATATTCATAACTTAATCATACGAACTCCGAATATTGCGTTCCACATGTCCACGAACTCGTATCGACGAGCTCTACAACTTTCATGAAGGAAGTTTTCCCAAATTTTGAACGTATAAAAAGTCAACTTTGTTGACCCCCTAAAAACGTTCGTTTTCGAAAATAAAATCGTTCGAACTAATTCCACAACTTCTCCAAGCTTCGTACTCGCTCCTACTATCGTGAAATCATTTCTAAAAATCCACGGAATTTAATTTGGATTTTCCGGGGTATTACATCTGGTCACATTAGACCTAGGTGTAATCTTCTCAGAAAAACCTTCCAGGGGTTGAGTGTGTCTAGAAGGTCAGTTCAAAATCTGTCCTTGGAAGTCAAACTGAAAGAACATCTGAAAGAGGTTAACAGGATTGCTAAGCTTGTTTCAATCCCGAAGTCCTTGACTCCTAAATTGAGACAAATCTGGGTAGAAAAAGGATCACTTTCTTGTCATGTTGCTTCTGTGAATTTTCCTTGTTCTGATTCAATTGTCACTGATAATACTTGCTTGCATACATCTGTGAATTCTAATGATTCAGACTTCATAGAAGCTACTTGTCTTGTTGCCTTAACTGTTTTAGAAGCAAGAAGAGCTGACACTTGGTACATTGATAGTGGTTGCTCTAGACACATGACAGGTGACAAAAGCTGGTTCACTTCATTCTCAAATGAGTTCACATGTGGTTCTGTCACTTTTGGAGATGGGAGGAAAGCAAAGGTAATGGGCAAAGGGAGTGTTTGCACACCAGGTATCCCTAACTTGCAAAATGTTCTATATGTGGAAGGTTTGCATTCTAACCTGATCAGTGTGAGTCAAATGTGTGATGATTATGAAGGTGTTTATTTCAACAAGAAAAATTGTGTTGTGCTTGATGATGGTGGTAATAGTATCATGGGAGGAAAGCGCTCCAAAGATAATTGCTTTTGCATCCATGCAAATGAAACTAACATGCCACAGGTATGCATGAAGATCAAAACCTCAGATGATATTTTGGAACTCTGGCACCAGCGGTTGGGACACGTAAACTTTCAAGATCTTGTGAAGCTGTCCAACAAAGAAGGTGTCCGTGGCTTACCAAAATTGAGTGGACAAACATATATTGTTTGTGAAGGATGCAAGCTAGGTAAGCAGACAAGGAGCTCACACCATGCAATCAATGAAGTCACAACCTCTCAACCATTGGATTTGATGCACATGGATTTAGTTGGGCCTATTCAGACGGAGAGTATAGGAGGTAAGAAGTACATTCTTGTTGTTGTTGATGACTTTACACGATTCACATGGGTAAACTTCTTGAGAGAAAAGTCTGATGCTTTCACTAGTTTTAAAGGACTATGCAAAAGAATTTTAAATGAGAAATTCTCTTCAAATACCTGCATTGTTCGGCTTAGAACAGATCATGGTACTGAGTTTAAAAATGCATCTTTTGCTAAAATTTGTGATGAGCTTGGTATTATGCATGAATATTCTGCACCCATCACACCTCAGCAAAACGGTATAGTTGAAAGGAAGAACAGGGTTTTGATTGAAATGGCAAGAGTATTGTTGTGTGGTTCTGGAGTAGCACACATGTTTTGGGCAGAGGCTGTCAACACTGCTTGCTACACTACAAATCGTGTTTTTCTTCGTCCAGGTACTGAAAAAACTCCCTATGAAATGTGGAAAGGTAAGAAACCCAATGTGAGTCATCTAAAAACCTTTGGTAGTCCTTGTTTCATTTTCCGTGATCGAGAACATCTTGCAAAGTTTGATGCTCGTAGTGATAATGGTATTTTTCTTGGGTATTCTTCAAATAGTCGAGCTTATAGGGTGTACAATAAGAGAACTAAAGCTGTTCTTGAAACGATCAATGTAACTATTGATGACTCTGTTGTTCGTTCAGTGCCTTTCTTTGCAGATGAAGATTATCCTCCACTTAGCAAGGATCAAGTACAACTTGGGGGAGAAGGTGATCAAGAGAATAATGAAATAAATGAGGCACTATTCGGTGCTCCTCCGGTACACAGACGAGGACATAAGCAAGTTCAAAAGGATCACTCTGCTTCAGACATCATTGGAGAATTGAACGATGGATTGAAAACTAGGAGCCGAGCAGCCCATGAGGTAAGTGAATCTGCCTTGTTCTGTTTTGTGGAAAATAATGTTGAGAAAATCAATGAAGTTTCACACTTTGGCTTTATTTCGTTGATTGAACCTAAAAATGTCAAAGAAGCCTTGTGTGATGATGATTGGATTAATGCAATGCATGATGAGCTTAATCAATTCAGTAGGAATGATGTGTGGTTTCTTGTTCCTAGACCTAAAAATTGCAATGTTATTGGCACAAAATGGATTTTCAAAAACAAGACTGATGAAAAAGGGGTTGTCACTAGAAACAAAGCTAGACTTGTAGCTCAAGGGTATACACAAGTTGAGGGATTAGATTTTGATGAGACTTTTGCCCCGGTTGCACGACTCGAATCAATTCGACTTTTGCTTGCGGTTGCTTGTCATCTTAGGTTTAAAGTCTATCAAATGGATGTTAAGAGTGCTTTTTTAAATGGTGTTTTGCATGAAGAAGTTTATGTAGAACAACCACAGGGATTCACAGACCCTCACAATCCCGATCATGTGTATAGACTAAAGAAAGCTTTGTATGGTTTGAAACAAGCCCCTAGGGCTTGGTATGAGCGTTTGTCTGCTCATTTGCTGAGCAAAGGATATGAGCGTGGGGCAGTGGATAAAACACTCTTTGTTAAGAGAATTCATAAGCACATAATGATAGCCCAAGTATATGTGGATGACATAATATTTGGGTCTACCTCTGATACTCTTGTGAAAGAGTTCACTACAGTGATGGAAAGTGAGTTTGAAATGAGCATGTGTGGGGAATTAAATTACTTTCTGGGTCTGCAAGTTCAACAATTAAAAGAAGGTATGTTTTTGTCACAATCCAAGTATGCAAAAAACTTGGTGAAGAAGTTTGGGATGGAAACAGCAACTGCAATCCCCACACCCATGAGCACTAGCACAAAAATTAGTGAGGATCTTTCTGGAAAGAGTGTTGACCAAACACTATATAGAAGCATGATAGGGAGTCTACTATATCTTACTGCAAGTAGACCAGACATTTCTTTCAGTGTCGGTGTATGTGCTCGACATCAGGCAAATCCCAAAGTATCTCATCTTGAGGCAGTTAAGCGCATCATCAGATATGTCTCAGGTACGTCCAAGTTTGGTATCTTTTATACTTTTGAGACTAATGTGGAAGTTGCAGGTTACTCGGACTCAGATTGGGCAGGAAATTTAGATGATCGACGAAGCACCTCTGGTGGCTGTTTCTTTGTGGGCAACAACCTGGTGGCTTGGCATAGCAAGAAGCAGAATTGTATTTCTCTTTCCACTGCTGAAGCGGAATACGTTGCAGCTGGAAGTTGTTGTACACAGATGTTATGGATGAAGTAGATGCTTATGGATTATGGTTTCAGCCAAGGTAAGCTTGCTATTTTTTGTGACAATTCAAGTGCCATCAATATATCAAAGAATCCTGTTCAACATTCTCGCACTAAACACATTGATATTAGATATCACTTCATTCGTGATTTGGTTGAAAAAGACATACTTGAACTTGACTTTGTACCCACTGAACATCAGTTAGCTGATCTGCTTACTAAACCCCTAGATCACACTCGCTTTGCATCACTTCGTAAAGCTATAGGGGTATGTGCTAAACTCTGATCCTCTCCCTCCATTCCTGAGCCTAGTTACATTTGCATGCATGTACGGTGTGTTCCATTCAATTAGTATAGGTGCATGTTTTGTCTCGTTACATTGTTTCTTAGGATTGCATGCATGTCTGCAATCCCTGTGATGGTTATGGAAAAATTTGACTTGTGGTTGAGGCATTTGATTCCTGATTTCATGCTTACTGGTAATCCAATGACAAGTGTTCCGACCTTGCTACACCTGCCAACCTAGGAGTCTAGCATGAACCAAGGTTTGTGGTCACTCTTGCCCCTTGATCTAATCACATGCACACTTGAATCTCTTGTGGGGATCACACCTTGTCCAAAGTTTGTCTGAACTTGAGGTTTCTCAATTACTGGGTTCGATTCTGTTGTGTGTTATTTTGCTCCTTCCAAAATAAAATATACTCTTGAAGGAGCTTGGCCAGGCTATTCCCAAAGTAAACAGGCCTCGGTCGTGACGAACGATATGAGGTTTGGGAAGAAACAGGAATGGTTTGGTCCCCCGGTGGTTGTTTGATATTATACCTAGTGATTCGAGCTGATAAGTCCTTGGGGTATCCTTGTTATACTTAGTGCCTTAAGACCAACTGGTCTGAGAGCCACTGACGTAAAACTCGCTACATGGGTCACTACGGTTGTGCTTTTTTTGTCCGAAAAAAAAAAAAAAAAAAAAAGGGAGAAGGGTGTTATAAGGATGCGGATTCCATTAAAATAAAAAAAAATAAAAAAATCATCATAATAATATGGATCCTTGCATGTGAACACGTTTTTGAGGCCTCGGTTTGGCTACTTCGATCGAGTTACACCCCACATTGATTCTTGTTCACTTTCCATTCAAGTTGGGTGGGCACATATTTTTGTTCGTGTCTAAATTTTCTGGGTTGGCTGGTTGCTCTTGGTTCTCGCTTAATTTTGTCTTACACGGTAGGTGAGTAAATTGTTAACATCTTCGCTTCTGCCCATTTCATTGAGATTCACTACTCTCACAGGGATCTAGTCATGCCTCATTGCTTGCTTCATCATCAGGTGTGTACTTTTCATTTTCTTTCTGGCTCAGATTGAGGGGGAGTTGCTCACTACACCCTGTTAGCCCTTGGTTTGATCCATTCTTCTTGTTCCTACTAGGGTCCTTGTTCGTGTTTGTAGATTACCGGGTACAATATATCAATTGCACACCACTTGACATTGGTCTTCTTATTGGGCCTTGATTATACAATGTCAACTCTGTGCTACATTTCAAAAAAAAAAAAAAAAAAAAAAACAATTTAGCACCATTTTCTCTTGACATGGGAAGCTATCACGTTGCTCTCCCGGCTGGTGTTCGCATTAAGTTTATTGGTTAGGCCCCCTTGTCATTCCTAGACAAAAAGGGGGAGAATGTTTCTTGCTAGCTAGTGCTTACTTCCTGTTTTGGTTTCCTTGGTGCTAGCTGATTTTGTTTACCTGAACTATTGGTTAGAAGTTGATCTTGTGACTGTTGTTAGCTTTGAACTTTTGATTAATGCAATTTCAGTTACTTTTCACTTGGTATGTTGGTTGAGTGTTTCAGGTACAATGAAAGTGTCAGATATGATGGAAGACGTTTGCGTTGAGTTTAGAATTAGTTGAGTGTAGTTTTGTATAGGAATGCCAAAGGGGGAGATTGTTAGTATAGGAACTTGTATGTTGGCATTCCCTTTATACAAAACTAGAGAGTTCTAGCTTAAGAGTGTGTTTGAGAAGAATGATCTTAACAATTGGAATTGAGGTTCATGGCTTGAAACACAAGACAAGATCCTGCTGACTCGTATGGAAGGTCTGGTAAGATTCATTCATTGCATTTTGCATAACTAAGTATTGGGATTGACAGCTGTGCGTCAATCCCTTAGTAGTCTGTATTGAGTCCATGCATGGTACGTTGTCTGTGTGTTCTGTTTTCCAAAGGAAGTTTTTTTTTTTTTTAAGTGGTTATGTCAGTCATTAAGTCCTTGATGCGTTATTTATGCATGTATCTTTTATCTTTATGATACAATATTCTTTGTTTATCATGCTATCTTTTTGAAAAGGTTGTTTCCTAATTGGTGTCAAACTGTTTAATACAATTGATGATACCCTAATTGTTTTAGGGGGAGTCTACTCTTGACGCATATATATGTCCTGCATAAGGGTTCTTTTGGTGAAGCTTTGCACGATAGAAAAGTTCTTTTGTTTCATAAGGCAAAGCTGTGTCTTGATCATTAATTCATTTGTTCCATGTCTAAGTGAGTTAGTAAGTCAAGAGTTCATTCATACATCATCCATATCATTCTCATGCTTGAAAGATCTACGAGTTCAGTTAGGAGTCAAGCATATTCAAGAATTGAAGATTGACGAGTCGATACGTGTGAAGTGCATCTAGAGGAAGGAAGCAAATTTGTGTGAAGTAGTTCAACCGGCTTGAATGAGTTTAGCTAGAGGTAACCGCGTTCAGAGTTATCCGAGAGGTTGTAAGTCTACTTTGTAATTTGATTACTATCTTATAGTGTGTGCTTGAGCACTTGGCCTTCAAGAGTTAAGGTCACGCAGTTGTTTACCTCACCTTGAGGATTTTTACTGCGCAAACATCTTCTGTGTTTCCTGGATTCTTATATGTGTGTTTGCTTGTTACGTTGATCTCTGCTTGTTCTATTTCTCATTGTCTTGGGATAGCAATCTTATTACAATCCTTAAGATCAGTTTCGATTTTGTGTGTACATTCCAGAGTGTTGCCTATTCACCCCCCCCCCCCCCCCCCCCCCCCTCTAGGCCATTCTAGTACTTTCACAGTGAGCTGACAAGCGGTGTATATCCATGGTATGTTGCTTCTTCTCAGGTCTGTGTCACCTGTTCTATTGAGTCTTCACTGAACAAGTTTACAAAGGACGTGTTGCATAACTCATTATATGTCATCAACTATGTCTGTTTCAGACTTATATATGCACTACTAAGGGACCATCATCCATTGTTATCCATTTCATGGCACATGTTGTTTCTCCATAATGTTCATAGCTAGAACATCGTCTTTATAGGTAGCAGTCACATTGGTAGGACAAATGCCAATGCCACAAACAATTAAGAAAACCACTAGAGAAAGTTTGTTCTTATCCATTTTATTTTAAGACCATAGATCCTGATTTGGTACAAAGGAGTGTAGAGCACTGCTGAGAGTAAATGTTATAGCTACAAATGCCCCTTCAAGACTGGTCATCTCCATCTTGAATCCATTGCTATGATATCTACTTCAACAACAATTCTAGAAAGTATTTGTGGTTAAAATTAACCGATTGTATTGGCTTGGACGATCAGACCCTCACTGTTTTATGTGATTATAGTTAAATTATCTCAAATGTTATAGCTAGGCATGGTTCAAATGGAACTATGAACTGGAACAGAATGTTTGTTTAGAAAACACTATATTTGTTTATGTGATTATAGTTAAATTATCTCAAATGTTATAGGAATGGTTCAAATGCTCACTACGTCCCCCTGACTAGGTGTATCGTTTTTTTTAAATAATAAAATTCTCTCGCACCATCGAGATTCTTCATAATCTTTTTTTTTTTTATATAAGAAATCCAAGTCCCCGTAAGGTTTCAATCATGGATCTGCCACTAGTAAGGAGGTTATTATAATCAAAATGGTATATATCTCAGCTGATTTTTTTTTTTGGTAAGATCTCAGCTGATTTCTTGTTCTCAATGAAAAGCCTTATTTCAAAAACATAACGAACAAGATCACTATATATCCTCCCCTGAAGGAAAAATGAAGAGTTCCTACTTGTGCCACGAGTGCCTCGCAGACATAGACATTGTTTCCCTTCACTAAAAAAAAATACACATAGTTTGTGTTACTGTGGTTGATTAGTTGTGGAAAGGTTTAGGGAAGGTTAGAAGAGCGACCATTGGGTACCTATGCCAAAGTTTTATTTTCGCTAGTTGCACTACAACAACACTGGTCTTTTACGACACACAATGTGCGTCGTAAAAGACAACTTTACGGCACAAAGAAGTGTGTTGTAAAAGACCATGTCGTAAAAGATAAATTTCTCTTGTGGCACACAAAACGTGCGCCGTAAAAAATATTTTTTGCGTGTCCTAAAACACTCTTTTGTGCGCCGTGAAAGATATTTTACAACTTTGATTGTGTGCCGTAAAAAACCCTTTTGCATGTCGTAAAAGACCCTTTTGCGTGTCGTAAAAAACCATTTTGCGTGTCGTAAAAGATGTCTTCATTCACTCTTCTAATAGAAAATATTTTTCATTCAAGCATAATAAACAAAAGCATTCATGTAGTGAATTACATCAATTAAATAACTTCATATTACAAAATCATATTATAACTAAACTGGTTTTCAAATATAGAACATGCTAGCTAGATTAGAATTTTCTTCAGATTGATTACATGAGTACTTGAAGGGGCAGATTATAGCTTGATATGATGTCACATGCCAACCATTTTCCATAAAGAAGTCGTACATCATAGAGCCTACAAAGACAAGCAATTACAAGCATTAGTGAAGTTGACTCTTCAATCAGTACAAATGAATAATCCATAAAAGTCAAAACAAATAACCAAAAGCACAAGAACTTTGCTTTTACCTTGAGGTTATCAGCATTCCAGATTGCACCTTCCACCATTGTTATCTCATCCTAACAACCCCCATTCCCTTTACAATTTCTAACGTTGGACATTTAGCACAATCCACAGTAACCCCATTATCCAAGATTATACTAAAGGGCTCTGATAAAGGCAATTCAAACATAAAGGACCAAATTTCATCAAGAACTGAAGATTTGTTCATTCTATCTATTCGCCAATTGAAGGGTATATTCAAATTGGACAAGTTTTGAAAAGGCATGATCTAATAAAAACAAATCTTTAAACTGCTCACGTCAAAATCAAAGTTCAAATTTAGCATATTACACACAATAACCCTCCCCACAGTCCCACCCCCACAATTGTCAACAATTGTCATTTCCAGAATTGTTTCTTTACTCAAATCATGAAGCATAATTGAAAATACCAAGCCATTTCCATCTCAAAACTTTCTTGACAACCAAACAAAGTAAATTGCAATAAGAACTGTCACACTAAACCCATATTAGCAAAACCCAGTTACAGAAAAACCTCAAATTTTTGGACAATTTCTAAACCCCATAATTCACAGTAACATTGGACAAATTCTAAACCCCTGTATTCAATCTTGGCTTCTACAGAGAAAGATTCAACACTAGGAACAAAGCTTGATGACAAGAGAACAAATTAGTTCATCCTATCATCCTGATCAGTATCAATTCATCTAGGAATCTAGGATATAGTTTAGAAAAGCTTGAAGACTAAATAAAACTCGACCAGAAAATCATGAAACATATATTCCTGTTCCATCAGCATCAGAATTTCCATGATGAATTAGGCATTGATTAACAAAAACATATAACATCTAAGTATCTATCCCACTTTCAACATGTCTCCTATATACCTTTAAACCTCTAATGGCTTCTGCTACTTATGTCCCCCATCAACAATGCAGCAAAGAACATTAGAGCAACCACATTTACTATGCTGACAACTTCTGGTAAGATGAAAATGCATGAACTTAGACAACAAATATATTACTCATAAGACAATAATAAGAAAGAGAATGTTCTTTTCTGGTCAGAAACATGTCAAGGAAACACTGTTAGAAATTGAAGTTACAATGTTTCACTCTTGTTGTAGGACAAGTGTAAGAGAACAAGATAGATAGGAGAGAGAGGAAAGTAGAGTAAACTGATATTAGTAATTACTTGCTTTCACTATGCCAAAGCCTCCCCCGTAATATAATAAGATCAAACCATATAAGTTACCAAACTATAATAAATGTGCAAAAGAATTTAAACCCCCAAGTTATTACTTACTATAAATATATCATTAACCTGTTAATTCTACTCTATAATATACTGAGAAGAGTATCAATCATCAAGTGGGAAAGTTAAACCAAACAGAGTCCATAGCATACTAAGTGAAGAGTCTTGAATAGATTATTTAAATAATTGATTTAAAAAAAAAAAACTTTCTGTATGCATTACCAACATATCCAACTTTCATCCCCTCACACACACTTACGTTTTCTATTCCTACATGAACTGCCCTCAAATTAGAAATGCATTGCGTGTGCCATCCATGAAATTTTCAATAAATAACAATTCAAGTAAACCTAATTTCTAAGCTTTTATGCTCGGCATAAATACAAACTGTTTCCTTCTATTAGTCATCAACTACTTTTCAACATTCTTTAGTCTATCAAAACCTTCTGAGGTATGTTCTCAATTTCGAGTCATGAACCAGTTCAAACAAAACTTACAACTACCCCAGAACAATCAATAAGGGATGGCAACAAAAGGACTGAACAAGCATTTGCAGATTATCTAATCTAATGCACAAGAAGCAACAAGTAGATATACACCAACCTAGAAACATGAACTTAATAGACGGTGAATAATAAGGATCATGGAATTAAAAAACTGTGCTATGAGTAAACCATTATTTATATACAATCAATAGATATCAAAGGATCCCTACCTTTTGTCCTTCAAAGAAGCAATAACACCGGCAGCTTCGGAGGGAGAAACAGGTGACGGGGAGTTACCCCTAAAACTCAAATTGGAAGAAGAAGAGGTTCTACTTGGAGTTAAAGGACGAGCAGAGCTCGGGGAGTTAAAAGAGTGAGGATACTAGGACTGCTGTGCTTGTGGCTCCTGATCCCCTGTACATAAACACAATCAAAACCTCCATCTTCCAAAACCCAACCATATCAAAACCAAACTAAAATCACAATTCAATGCAATTCGCAACCAATCTAGCATACACAATCAAATCAGTTCATAAAAATCATCGCAGTTTCAGAAACCAATTCAATCAATCAATACATCAATTCTCACAAACAGTTGCGTAATTTAAACCGTCATCTGCTATGAAATTGTTAAAATGAAGGATTCGGTATCGGAATTCACCGCTGGAATTAGAGAAGCTATGATTGAGAAATACCCTAGCATACAGGGAAAAGCGAAATTACAGATCAAAATGGAGATGAACCGAATCGGAAGCAAGTAGAGTCAGTAGAGCAAAGAGAGAGAGTTGAAGAGATCGATGTTACTATACGCGATAACTTGGCCCTCACTTAGTTCTACCAATCATTCCACACAATCAAACCCTAATCGAACTGCAAAATCAACAAGAAATTCAAAACGAACTGAAACACTAATACTATTTGGAATTCGAAACGAAAAGGTGAATCAACAATACTGAGAATTTAAAGCAGGAAATTGAAGATGCAGAGAAGGTGTTCGATGAAATAACCGAGAGAGTAAAAACGAGAGAGAGACTGGTCCTGAGCTCAGAGTTCCCATTACTGAGCTCTCAAACCTTGA
This sequence comes from Rosa rugosa, assembly GCF_958449725.1. Taxonomy (NCBI): domain Eukaryota; kingdom Viridiplantae; phylum Streptophyta; class Magnoliopsida; order Rosales; family Rosaceae; genus Rosa; species Rosa rugosa. Next base: position 26,267,794 of record NC_084825.1, read on the forward strand.
GAACTTGAGCGGGAAGTATATGTAGATTTGGCGCCAGACGAAGTGAGCTTGAAAGCTTTGCAGGCGAACGGTGAAGACGAAGAGAATATGGCAGCTTAAATTTGAAGTGATTTAAATCAGATCCCTCTTTTTTGTTTTTCTTTTTTTCAATAAAAAAAATGTAATATACTTCTTTTAAAACAAATTTGAAAAAAAAAAAAATTTATAACTCATTTACGACATGCTAAAAAAGTAAGTCGTAAAAAACTAGTGAAATAACTCATTCACGACACACATATTTGTGCATGCCATTAATAGATAATTAAATTTACGGCATACATAAGATGTACGGCGTGAATGACATAAATAAACACATTCAGACGACACACATGATATGTGCGCCGTAAAAGACTAATTTTGTTGTAGTGTTGGTTTTCATTTTCGTAATTTGTTTTGAATTTTATTCGGGATGTTAATTTTGGTTATTTGGTCCCCGGCTGACTCCCCATCCCTCTTCTTGTAATTTTATTTCTACATCAATAAAATTTTAGAGATTAAGGAGGCTCTTTGCCTCTCTTAGCCTCCGATTTCAGCTAGAAAGAAAAGGGCTTAGGGAAGGGGGCCGGTTGAGTTAGATCAGTTATGTCCTCATTGTGTATTTCTCATGCATGCTTAATTAGTAATTATATGCAGTACTTAATTTGGCACTCGTTCATGTAAATCAAAGGAAACTCGCTACTATATATCTTTGCCATAATCATGCAGCTCATTCAAAATCCGACTAGTTAACACGTACGAATGCACTAACTTTGGGATCAGCCCAAAATAAGCTTTGGTGAAATGACTTGTTCAAAATATTTACTAACCCAATTACCTAAACTCCGAGACTCACTCAACATAAAGAGACAATCTTGAAGATCTCAAGGACATGGCAAGCAACATGATCGTCTAGACTATGTCTTTGTATTTGTATATTTACACAGAGCTATCACATTTTGACTATATTTACTCCCACGAAATCATAATATAGCACAACTCTTGATGTAATGTTTTACATAAACAAAACTATATATGCGGGATGTTAGACCAAGCACGCGTACCCGAAACATTCAAAGCAACAAAAGCAAGCAGCTGGGTTCCATGCTCTCAGTGGGCACTATGCGAATTAGCTAATCTCATCAATCTATATATATGGTAGTATTTGCTGAACCACCTATGACATAGAATATAACATTCATAACCAGAAATTAAAAACTGTACAACCAAAAACTGAATTTACGTTGAAGTTCTTGTCGAATCAAACTAATGAAAATCACATGGATATTTCAAGGTCTCGAGATAATGTCTCCATAGAAAATAAAACAGAAAATGAAATTAAGTTGAGAGATATGAAAAGCCTGCTACAGTAGTTCGATTTAATTTTTTTTTTCTTTTTTGGCCAAATCCAACTTAGTTTGGTTGAATTGATGTTTGCACTATCAGTCGTATTCCATAAGATCATTAGATGCTAATATCCGGTATATGCATAACAGCGCACGTATGCATGTGACATCGTACCTGTACGTTTGATATTTTTGGGTATCACACAGATTTTTATCTTGAGCCACAAGATTTCCTCAAGCGCATGTGGATATGAATTTTGTCTCTTAAATAAACTTGACGTTAGGTGTGGTAGAGATTCTTTTTTTTTTTTTTTTTGCTTATAAAAAAAAGAAATAGAATAAAATTAAAAAAGAATAGAGGTATTTAACTAACTGATGATCACGTACGTGAATAGTTGATAATGCATACCTCCATGATTTGATCAGGTCTCTGCTAATGCATGTGCTGTAGTTGATAAGTTTTAAGACTAATTACCACCAGTGGTGCAGATATGTGAATATATTCTTTAGATCCATCCATGTAGCACATTGGAACGTACGAAATTGATTCGTTCATCATCGACCGAAGAACTTTGTTACACAGATCGAGTTGGAGAATAAAGCGAAGAATGAATGTTTCATTCGTCCTTGAACTAGATATATAGCTTAATTATGTATCTGCCGACCGGATCTGATAATGACCGGAAATAAAATTAAAAATAGAAGAATTAAAACTATTTCTGTGATCGAGTTTATAATAATACTCTTGTTGCCTCTAATCACTTAACGTTATTTGCTTTGCCAAACATAAATCGAATCAGACCACTAACCAACCAAATTTATATTTAATAGACTCTATAATCTAAAACACGCATGTTTAATTTGGAAGAAGACTGGAACTGACTTATTCAACAGAAGCAAAGGCTTTATCTAGACCCCGAAGACTCACTCAACAAATGAAGACACACTTCAAGACCTCAAGCAAAACAGTAAGGGACATGCACGTGACATCATCATCTAGATTTCAGACTATGTCTTTCTATATATTAGTATATCTGTATATTTACGTATACATATCTTGACTTTTTCACTGTTTGACATGGTATTTCAGAAGTGGTGCCTTCTCAATTAATGCCAAATGAAGAAAACAAAGAATCAACAAACAAAATTTCATCACCCAGCGTCCACCAACTTTAGTTATTGCATCGATCCTTTCGAACATATATAAATACCATCCTAGCAATAAGTTAAACCACACAAAACCATATACAACAGAAGCAGATAGCAGCCTAGCAGTACTATATTTCTAACCCTTATAAACCACCCACCATGGCTATGACTATGAGACTGATCCAATTACTGGTGATCATATCGGTAATTGCTTTGGCCATCTCCAGAAGAGCGCTGGCAAGTGATTCTGACATCACTTCCGATTACATACTCCCAGAAAACCACACCAGCACAACTGTTGATGCCTCATTCTTCACATACACAGGATTCCGCGGCTTATTTGATCAAGCACCCAAAACCTTCACGGCAACAAAAGCAAGCATGGATGAGTTCCCTGCTCTCAAAGGCCAGAGTGTGTCATACACCATGCTTCAATTCCCTCCAAACACATTATTCCCACCTCACACCCGCCTTGACTCTGCCGGACTTATGTTTGTCCTTACTGGTTCCTTGGAAGTAGGCCTAATTGACTCGAAAAACATTCTATATACTAAAAAGCTTCAAGCTGGAGATATGTTTGTGTTTCCTAAGGGATTGATCCATTATCAGTATAACGCGGATCCTAATTTGCCAGCCACTGCCATTGCAGCATTTGGAAGCGCAAGCGCTAGAACAGTTGCAGTTCCAGCCTCCATCTTCAGCTCTGGAATTCGTGATGTTGTCCTGGCAAAATCATTCAAGACAGATGTTAGTACCGTTAGGAAGATCAGGGCTGGCCTAAAAAATTAATGACAAAGGGCTCTGTACTTTTGTTATCATACCGCAGTTAATTATTTCATTACTTTTAGTTTCTATTTGTTTGTATTTCATGATATTTACTTCCTTTATTTTGAAATTTATTTTATTTTATTTTCAATAGAATCATATATACTCTTCATTCATATCCAAGAATGAGAAGACAAACATATAGACCTGTAAATGGACCGGATTTGGATCGGATCGACTTAAATCCAAATCCGTTTACTTAAAAAAAAAAAATTCGATCCAAACCCGTTCCGTTAATCCGGCGGATCGTTGATAGCTCGATCCAAATCCATATCCGCCGGATTAACGGATACCCGATCCGCTAATCCGACCCGTTATAATTTCAAATATTTTAAAATTTTAAATAGTAATATTAAATTTATATCATGATACCTCATAAGATATTAATAAAATATTAAAACAACATGAAAAGTATCACCAAAAGTAGAATTACATTATCAAAATTCTTAATGCTTCTTGGAATCTTGGGTGATAGACTGTCCCTTAGATTTCTGCAAAAAAATTGTATTAGAAATTCTTCATATTTTATATTTTTAAAAAATAATAATATATTAATAAAAAAATAATATTTTATTATTACAAAAACGGGCCGGATCATTAACGGATCGGATCGACCTATATCCGTATTTGATCCGTTAAATAAACGGGTTAACGGATTCGGATCATTAACGGATCAACAGATCAAAACTTTCGATCCAAACCCGTCCAATAATCACTGATCTGGAGCGGGTCCGGATCAAAATCCGGTCACATAACTAGGTAGAATGCTTCTTAAGTATGACTATGACACTAAAAAACAACCCCTTCTACTGTACAATAATTAAATGGAGTCCACTACTAGAAATATAGGCTCTGAGGACACACAATTTATTCAGTGTCCTTAAATGTTATTTAGGACACCCTCCTTCATTTGTGTGAAAGTTAAAGTGGAACTGTGAAATAAAGGATACCAACAAGGACACCTACGGTCCAAAGAAGTCATTCGTTTTGGCTCCCAAAATTTGGGAATTCCCTCCTCATTCAATTTTCAGCGGGCCCAACACATAAAAAGGTAAAAGCGAAGCTTTATTAGACGCAGCAGCTCTCAAATTTCTTCTTCTCCCAAAAATCTCAAGAGCCCAGACCATTGTTCCTTTTGACCCCATTTCTCTCCTCCCCAACACCGCGACGATGACGTCGACCGAGACGGAGGACGTCGTATGTATGACGTAGCACCGCCATCACCGATTACCGCAAGAGGTTACTCTAGCACAAGGAGCTTGACTCCCGAGTCTGCGCAGGTCAGATTTGCCCCCCCAAACCCTCTTCTATCCAACTACAAATGTTCCCAATTCGTTCAATTTGTAGTCTTTTCGCTCTAGGGTTTCGGTATCTGATAGTATTTTTTCTGCTTTCTTTGCATTTTTTTCTGTTTTCTGTGGTGATGCTATTACAATACATGATGATACTGAACATAGAATTTGAATATAATATCTGTGAGGGGATGTTTATTTTTGATTATGCTGTGATACCATATCCTTTGCCGCTTAACTCTTGTAACCGTTAGTTCCTTCAATTGCATTCTGATGTGATTTTAATCTGTTTCACTAGTTGGGTGACATTAATGAACATATTCTTCATTTCTTCTTCAACACTGCTAGATATAAGCTTATGTCCTAAAGATAACTTGTGGCTATTTTTGAGACATGCGTTTATGGCCTTTTCTTTAATTATGCATATACTTGTGCAGGTTTAAAGTTTGTTAGTACTGATGGCAGTACAAGCAACAAGGTCTCATCAATTTCAGCACCTCCAACTCCTCAGACAGAGGGTGAGATCTTGCAGTCATCCAATTTGAGGAGCTTCAGTTTCTCTGACCTCAGATTGGCCATCAGGAATTTCCGTCCTGATAGTGTGTTAGGAGAATGCGGCTTTGGTTCTGTTTTTAAAGGGTGGATTGATGAAAATTCATTTACAGCTGCAAAGCCTGGGATTGGCATAGTTTTGGCTGTGAAACGGCTTAACCAAGAAAGTTTTCAGGGTCATAGGGAGTGGTTGGTAAGTTCTTTTCTGCTAATACATCAAGCTCATTGTTGTACTTGATTGTTTATCTTTGTTTTCATGGAGAACCTCTTAATAGTTGGTTAAGGTAGAGTTACGCCCACATCAAGTCATTGGTGCTTTAAGTTTCAACAAGTCTTCTAGGATGGTACTTTCATTTTGGCATTTGCTTCTGGCAAATCTAAGTTTAGCATTTTAATGTAAACTGTAATTACTCTTCAGTTCATGGTTGACAGATAATGTGCTTTCGTTTGTGTTTGATAGGCAGAAGTGAATTATTTGGGGCAGTTCTATCATCCTAATCAGTGAAACTAATTGGCTATTGCTTGGAAGATGAGCACAGCGCGTTTTGGTATATGAATTCATGCCTCGAGGCAGCCTGGAAAATCATTTGTTCATTAGTAAGTTCCTTGAGAGATATCTCTAGATAACTTTGAAGCAGAATGGCTTTGATTATGTAATGTTATTAACAATTTTAAACTATTGTACCAGGAGGTTCTTATTTTCAACCTCTTTCTTGGACCCTCCGGATGAAGGTTGCCCTTGGTGCTACAAAGGGGCTGGCCTTTTTGCATAGTGCTGAAATAAGGATGATATATTGAGACTTCAAGACGTCTAATATCCTGCTTGATTCGATATGAATCTACCGATATTGTTATTTTAAATTATTCAAAGGATTCAGGGGATCGTCTGACTTCCATGTTAGCTATTCTGAGAATTCCTTTTGTATAATCCAGAACTACAATGCAAAGCTGTCAGATTTTGGCTTGGCCAAGGATGGGCCAATAGGTGATAAAAGCAACGTCTCTAGCTACTAGGGTGATGGGCACATATGGATATGCAGCCCCAAAATATCTAGCCACAGGTATAATTTTACTTTACTTTGAATTCTATTGCTCATGCTTGTTTGGAATCTCCGGTTATCTTTTTTACATTTTCTTTTCCCAGTTGCTTTTGACCATTAAATTTAAGAGTCTTACCCTTTGCTTTCGCTCTTTATTCTTGATTACCATATATCAAAATTGATGCCTCTATCTCTTAATGGCTCCACTTTTCACTATTTGAAGGTCATCTTACTGCCAAGAGTGATATCTATAGTTTTGGAGTTGTTATTAATTTTGCTTTCCCAAATCTTTATGTATAGGTGTAACTACCATTTACTTCTATGTTCCCAATTCTTAGTAAGGAATAACCTGAGGATTCTTGTGTTCTTTGATAATATTATACCGCTGCTAGGTACATAACACATTCTAGCAGTTATCTAATTGCATGTTTTTTGGGTTGTTTATTTAGGATATTATTTGGCAAGGAGATATCAGTGGAGTTAATGCAGTTCTGCAGTTATTCATGGTTGATATCCAATCAGAAGATTAGTATTCATTAAGTTATTTTTTCTAGTTCATTTTATAGTCACTTCAGACTCATTTTGTATGTATATTAATGTATTTTAGTGAGTAATATAGTCCTTTAGGTGGTTTTTAGATGCTTTGGATAATTTTTTTTGGATAGTTTTCAACTTTCAAGGACACAGATTATGAGTTCTTACAAGCAAAGGATGACACTTTCATTTTGTTTTGAGGACACAAGAAATGTGTCCTAGTAGGGAAAAGGGGACACATTTCTATTGATATGAGAACACGTTTTATTGTCCTCTAATGGATACAAGGACACTTATTTTACACCTTTGAGGACACAGTTTATGTGTCATAGTAGGGAAAAGAGGACACATTTCTATTGATCAATTGATGTGAGAACACATTTTATGTGTCCTCTATTGGATACGAGGACACGTTACTTTGGTTTTTAAGGACACAGTTTAAGTGTCCTTGTAGAGAAAAGAGGACTCTTTTCCAGTGTCCTTGTATGTGACTTATAATGACTCTCGGATAGAGGACACATTTTTTTGGGTGTCCTTAAATGTAATAGAGGACTCATTTCCAATGTCCTTAAATCATGTTTTTGTAGTAGTGGTCATTTCCGGTTTATTATGGGCATAATGATTTTACTTTGGTGTTTGGAAGTTCAGTTGTTTTAGTTCAAGGAATTAGTGTGATGTATTCATACAGAAGAATATGAGAAACTAATCTATCAATGCATACACAGAAGAAATGGATGAAACTAATGACCTAATTAACTGTAGAAAGAAATTCCTATATGGTAGGAATGAGGAATGACATGGATTATCATTCCTACATGGAAATCAAGCACACATACACAGATCGAAGTTTCATAACTTCATCCTAGGAAGATACTTTTGAGAACTGCCCCCTCATGCATACACAAGTTTTATCAAATTCTCCTCCAACTTATCATTCTCCACATGCTTTTTTTGGAAATAGGTCTCACGATCACTTTGGCATCAGATATCGGGAGTTCGGGACATCCTTCTAAATTTTTTATACAGTAGTGTCTAGTGAGTTGGTGTAAAATTTCTTCCTCTCATGATTCTTGTAAAGTCATGTGTGAATCTTGCTTATCAGTTAAATTCACAAAGTTCCCTTTTTCTGTTTCAGCTTCAAAATCTGTAACTCCCTTTGAGAATTGTTCAATCAGATGTATGGGGTCCATCTTCTAGTCTCTCTTTTGAAGGTTACAGATATTATCTCACCCAAACTTGTTGATGAATGTACCAGATTTACATGGATTTTCCCTTTAATGGATAATGCTGAAAGTCAATTCTGTATACAAATCCTTTCATGCTTTGGTCTCTCCACTTAATATTCTACTTCCATTAAGATTTTGCCGACTGATTGGGGGTGGTGAATATACAGGCCCGGAAAATCTTTTAAGCAATTATTATCTGATAAGGGGGTTATTTACCAACTCTCTTGCCCTTACACACCCCACTGCACCATGGGTTAGCAGAGAGAGAGAGAATAGGCGCACATCATTGAGACTGCTTTAACTGCACTATGCATCTCTTCCACCTAGTTTTTGGTTTCATGCTTGTGCTATTTCAGTATTCCTTATCAACAAAATTTCTTGTCAAACTCTTTCTTTCTATGCACTCACCTTTTGAGCTTTTGTTTCATAAAATTCTTACTCTTGATCATCTGAGAATGCTTGGTTGTGCTTGTCATCCCTTAATGAGACCATACAATTCCAATGAGCTCTAACCTAAAACAGTTAGATGTGTCTTTTTGGCGTATGCACAGGGTTACAAAGGTTTTATTTTCTATAATCCGTTGAATGCAAGTCCATCAAATCTAGACAATAACTGCTTGATGAAAACTCTTTTTACATAAACTTATTCATTCTTCCTCCTGTTCATCTTCTTCTGCTACAATTTCTTCACCAATATTTTCTCTTCCTACTTGCCCTATCAAGATGCCTTTAATGCCTCAGTCACTGCCTCAGCTTGTCCCCACTATGCAACAAGCTACTGTCTGCTTCAAGCTGCTGCAGTTGATCAACCTCCTAGACTTCAAGCCAATATCAGTGACTCTTCATCTGTTACTGATCAGTCTCCTGCATCACATAATGGCCAAGCTTCTATTACTATTACTTCTCTTAAAGAGCATGAGGCACGTCCCCCAGACCCATCAACATCTGCCACTCCAACCCATCTTCTACATCACTCATTCCTACTTCTCTACCACCACTGGCCTCCTTTCATACAAGGGATCAATTTGACTACTCAGCAGAAATTACTGATCTTCATGGACCTTACATCCCAATCAAAGATCTAGTCATTCAGCTTGGAATACCAACTGCACACAGGCTCCATCTCTCAGTTTCGGTCTTTATCAGAAGTTACACCTGCTACTATTGATGATCATGCAAATGATCACTAGGAGAAAAAATGTTATATATAAAAAGAGAGTATTTTATGCAGATACTTAATCCTCTCCACCTTCTGCAGATTATGAGCCCTCTACACATAAGCAAGCGCTCAAAATTCCACATTAGAGACAGGCAATGCAATGATGATCTTTTTCAAATTAGGGCACATTGAAATTGAATCCTCATTGTCCAGAAATAATTTGGTGAGTTCTAAATGGATTTTTAAAATTAAAAGAAACCATGATGGATCAATTGCAAGGCAAAAGATCAGCTTGTATCAAGAGGCTTCAGTTAAGACTATGAAGATACATTTAATTGAGTGGTTACTGGTTACACATACCACTGTTCGGCTTGTTCTAACTTTAGCTGCACAATTTGGTTGGAAGCTACATCAGATGTATGTTAAAAAATGCCTTCTTGCATGGCATTCCAGAGGAGGTATACATGGCTCAGATTCAAGGTTTGCAAACCACAAAAATCACTCCACCGATTGAAACAAGGACCAAGAGCTGGAATGAGAGGTTTACTTCCTGTCTGGCAACTCTCAATTTCAGCAGCTCTTGTGCAGATCCTTCCCTTTTTATAAGGACAGTTGGTAATTCTCATGTCTATCTTTTTCTCTATGTTGATGGCATTATAATCACTGGAAATGAGTCAAATGACACTTCTGCTATCCGGTCTGTCAAAGATGAACTTCAAAAGAGTTTGAAATGAAAAACATTGCATTACTTTCTGCGGTTGGAAATTCAGTATCTGCCTTCTGGTATTTTTATCTCTCAAGCTAAGTATGCTCAAGATCACCTAGTAAAAGCTAAAATCCATGATTCTACGGCGTTTTACTCCATGTCTACCATTTGTCAAACTATTGATAGATAATGCTCACCACTCACAGATGTGTAACACACTAGCTAGATGAGTCTTGTGGGTACCTTTAGTATCTCACTTTCTTTTTTCTTTCAAAAAAAAAAGGTCAGTATCTCACTTTTATGAGACCTGATATTTGCTTTAGAGTTAACTCAGTTTTCCTGTTTATGCAGTCCCTACTGAGTTCCATTTACTTGCAGTTAACAGGATTGTGAGATATGTTAAGGCTAGGGGACATGAATCTTGGTTTTCTTTTTCGGTCAGCTCATGTTCAAATTAGAGACTTCTCGGACACAATTGGGCAGGGGATCCAAATGATAGGTGAAGCACTACTGGGTTTGTTATTTATCATGGTCACAGTCCTATCTCCTGGTGCTCCAAGAGAGAAACTATAGTTTCAATATCTTCAACTGAGACAAAATATTGACCATGGCAGATACAACTTTTGAAGTGACTTGGGTCGTACATCTTCATGATTTGGCAATCCACTTCTTCTTCCATTTTGCATTCTGAAAACATTTCTTGATTAGCACTTGCTTCCAATCCCATAAAATTCCAAGGTTAAGCAAGTGGAGGTTGATGTGAATTTTACTTGAGAGAAATTAAGTGGCAAGATCAGGTGAATTGGCATTGCAATTTGTTCCTTCTTTAGAACAATATGTTAGAATTTGAGATTCTAATTTGTAGTTAACAAACTATAATCAACAACACAACATAGATGTTTTGATTAAATTGCAGTAGTAGTTGAAGCAACAAGAACAGATGAGAAACCAGCAATTAAACTTTTGTACTTGATTTTAGATCTAGAATTCTTAGATTACAACAACGAACTTAACCGTTATATAGCGTACAAGATTAACATAGATAACCAAGGAATTGGAAAATCTCATCCTAGCTAGGAAAAACCTAGAGGATGCTAGATGAATATGCAAATGTAAACATTACAAACAATGGCTCACAAGTAAACCAAAGTTCATGATGAATATATGCAAGGTGGAGTAGTGGTTTGATTTTGGCTTTAGAAATGATTTTGATTCGAAAATAACTAAATCATGAAAACTTGAAATGTAAATTAACTAGGCTAAGCTAAATTAGATGTCATGAAAAGTTAGAGCTTTAAGTTGTCTATCATAGCCTCCCTTGCATTCATTGATGTTCAAACTGTAAGTGATGCAATCCCAAGTATCCAATTACCCTCTTAGCATCCAGATGAGACTACTAAGACCCAAACTCTTTTGTTTTTATCAATTTCCACTAGATAAGTGTGAAATTAACTACACGATAACTTGTTCTTTTACTGGATTTGTCACGCCCCGAATTTTGAATAATAAATTCAAATCCGAAACATGAATAATTACAATTACAAAATCCAAATCTCGAAACTTCGAGTTCATTATTACAATTCACTCTCACAAGCAATATTGTAAAGCTCAAATGAGCATAACACACCTCACAACTTACAATTGCTGTAAAACTCTAACAATTGCTCTAACCGCACGATCACCGTCCTGGTTCTCCTGTCCTGTAGGATTACCCGCTACACAATTTGAATAGTGTACCGGGAGTTGCAACAACACAAAACCCGGTAAGCTTTTGACAGCTAGTATGAGTAAACAAGAAAGAACTGTTGATTTATTAAATTACAAGACCACCACAAACCCACGTTACTTTCTCACTCTCATGTATATATATATAGACACTTATGAATTACTCTCAATTTCCCTCATAAGGTCACTCACTCTCATATATATATATATATAGACACTTATGAGTTACTTTCAATTTCGCTCATAAGATTTCCCAACATTTGGCAGACAGACTCATATATATATATATAGACCCTTATGAGTTACTCTCAATTTCCCTCATAAGGTTACCACATATATATAGACACTTATGAGTTACTCTCAAATTCACTCATAAGGTCACTCCACATTTGGCAGACAGACTAGAGCTCTAACTGAACGTAACCACTCGTCCGGCCACAGACGTGATTACGATTTAATACTATTAATAACCACCAGCCCGGTACGAGAGCGTGATTCACTAATAGATGCCATGGTCACCTCGTGACCTAGTGATCTCCACAGATCACAACAATTTATTGTTCCTCAACAATAAAACTCAACACCTCTCACAATATATTGTTTCTCAACAATAAACTCAATACCTCTCACAATATATTGTTTCTCAACAATAACTCAACACAACTCCAACAATACATATTATTTCACGTAAATAATATATATATATAGACATTCACACAGGAATGCCTATTAATACCAACTATAGTTCATATGATTGCAATAAAATAACGTAATTAAATGTATTGGGTTCGTAATATGAACCACGTGAGGTTTACTCACCTCCAATTCCCGCTGCATCTTCTAAAAGCCACATATCCATCTGAATCGTCCACCAACTCGATTCGTCAATCACCTAATCAGATACTATCTTGACTTAGTAAATTACTCATAAACCACACATATACTGAAATCCAACGGTCGGATTCTAATTAGATGATGATCCAACGGTCGGATCTCAATTTAATGATGATCCAACGGTCGGATCGAAATTATACGATGATCTAACGGTCGGATCGTAATTATATGATGATCCAACGGTCGGATCTTAATTTAATGATGATCCAACGGTCAGATCCTCACGGATCGCCCTTAGGATCATCCTCCAAAATTATCATGAAGATCCAACGGTCAGATCTTCTTGAATCATCCTTACAAACATCTCCACAAAATTATATGAAAATCTGACGGTCAGATTCTCACGAATAGCCTTCCGAATCACCATTTCCCAATTATACGAAGATCTAACGGTCGGATCTTCGCCCGTGACCTCACAAAGTCACCGGGATAGTCATACGATCAACATATCCAAATTTGAAGTAAAACTGACGGTCGGATCTTCGCAGATCGTAAACCGAAGATATAACGTAAAAACGTTAAATAGTAACGTAAAAACGTAAATCCACTATTTATCAACTTTTTCTAACATGACCATGTTATATATCAAAACGCTCGTATGGATGCATAGATCATCGACTAGATAATGAAAACTCGAAATATGGTCTGACGCGCCGCCACAAGCGGTGGTCAGTGGGCGGTCAACTCCGGGTCAACCACCTCCGATGGCAGAGCGACCAACTACAAACTTGTTCAAAATGAAAGGGTGATCGACTTCCATACCTGGAGCTAAGTCTGGTTTGGCCTAGATCGTCCTAGATCAAGCTTGGAAGTCGGATTAATCCTGTGCGTCCGATCAGATTTCATATTAAATCAAGGACGTCGAAAAAGTCAAACCTTGATCTAGTGTTCTACACTCAAAATCGTGATGAAAGACTTACATGGGGATGATCAGGGGGAAGAGGAGATCACGAAAATGGGGACGATCGGCCCATGCAACGCCGAAAAATGGGTTTCCCGGTCGGGTCACCGATCGGAGGCTGGGTGGCTTCGATCCGGGGATAGGGACAGCGGCGGGGCAAGGCGACACCGGAGGGAGGCTGTGCGTGCGACGGCGAGCTCGGGGAAGGCCGGGTCGTGGCCGGAGGATGCCGGAGGAGAGAGAAAAGTCCGGGTCGGGTCGGCGAAAACCCGCCGGGTCTGAGGGTCAAAGGAAGAGAGAGAACGGAGGTTCTGGGGGACTATTCCGCAAAATCTCAATTTTTTCGTCCTTCATGAATAAATCAGAAATTTTCCCCTATTTATAGAAAATTCCCAAATTTCAAATATTCATAACTTATTCATACGAACTCTGAATATTGCGTTCCACATATGCACGCGATCATATCGACGAGCTCTACAACTTTCATGAAGGAAGTTTTCCCAAATTTTGAACGGATAAAAAGTCAACTTTCTCGAGCCCCTAAATAACGTTCGTTTTCGAAAATAAAATCGTTCGAACTAATTCCACAACTTCTTCAAGCTTCGTACTCGCTCCTACTATCGTGAAATCATTTCTAAAAATCCATGGAATTTAATTTGGATTTTTCGGGGTATTACAGGATTAGTATCAATTCTTTGCTCCTATATGCATAAAGTTTTGAGTTTAGATAATCATGCAAGAAAATCAATCCTAGATCTAGATTATTTTAACTCACAACCTTCACATGCATATAGAGGATTTATGATGCTATCAATGCTCAAGGTTAGCTACTCCCTAAACATTTTTCATGAGATGACAAACGCAAAACATTCAAAGTAGTTAAGTTCAAATGAATGCATTCACTTCTTGAATTAGCATATGAAGATGATAATAACAAATAACATCAGATGTAAATTAAAGCATCAATTCATACAAGTTTGGCTAAGGCTGAACAAAGTAACTACTCACTCATAATTATACAAATTAGCATCAAATCTATAAAGTACATCAAGGTAAATTAAAGAGTTAAGGAAAGAATGAACTAGTTTGAAACTTGAAAAATCAATGGTTAGCTCCTCCTTTGTTTTCCTTCTTCAATCCTCCTTGATGGTGAAATGGATGGATGATAAAATTTTTGTTGATGACGAATGGATGGTGATGAAGATATGATGATCATTTGGCTAACCTTGAGTGGTAGTGAAGGAGTAGTGGTGGTGGTGATGGAGTTTATGGTGGTGGAAGATGGGTGCAATGTACGTTACTTCTCCTCCTTACTCCATAAATATCGACGGAAAATACATGGAACTACAATGAGTGGTCATTGGCCGCCACTTGTGCCGCCACTTGTAGTGATGCATAATAATGATAATAACGAATAAAAATATATATATATATATATATATAACAAAACAGTAAAAGTAATTTGTTTACAGAGATTAGTTGGTTGAGAGGAGCGAATCAATACATATCCATATTCACTGATGACATCAAAACTAGTTATGCTAAGGTCTAGATCCCTAGACAGCAAATTCTTCATATTGTCTTGAGAAAGTTTAATGCTTTTAGGCATGAATTTTGGTATTTGATTATTATTACTCATTGTCTTGAGATAGCAAATTATTATTACTAATCACGTTTCATTGTATTCATCTTAGCATAAATTGGACATTTATTTTCATTGATTAGTTTTGTTTTTGGAGACGAGACAAGTCGATGTTCATCTCCATATGTTCAATTGAAGAAGACAATAATTGCTTCCTTTTTCTTTCTTTTTTGTATTTGCAGAGAAAGAAATGCTACCCTTTGTTTTGTCTTTTATCGATTGATCTAAGGCACAAAACACACCATAAAATATCTTCATCCGTGCAATTGAATCTATCCGATTGACGAAAATCAGTCGATATAATTTCGTTGATTCGGTGAAGAAAATGGAAGAAAACTAAAATCTTAGACTTATTTTGTTTATATTTTATTATACAATTTATCAATGTTAATTGTTTAAGGGTAAAATCCACAAATGGTACCCGAACAATCACAAAATGCAATTTTTGGTACCACAAATTTTTAGAAAATCTCGTAGTACCTCGACTATTCCTCTATTACCCCATTTGGTACTTCCGTCCAATTCCTTGTTAAATTAACTAATGTGGCACATATTTGGTACACATGTACACATCAAGGCATAGACAAAATTGACTTTTTGCCCACACCACCCTTAAAATCCTCTTTTGCTCGACATTTGACTCAGAATTCATAAAACTTTTGACTCGAAAATCCTTTTCTCATCTCATATCCATCGAGCATTTTTTCTTCTACTGATTGATCGACAGAAAGAGATTCAAAGTGAGATTCGATTCTCTTTCTTATTGAAAAAGCTCGCTGAGATGGTTATAAAGGAGGCAACTGACGAGTATTGGAGATATGAATTTAGGGTTTATGAGATCCCTGAATTTCATAGTGAGCGTCACTTTCTTATTCACTTTGTGGTCCCAAGATGGTTTATATATGTTTTCTGTTTGTTGAAATTATTGATTTGTACAAGATTCGTTGGGTGTATTGATGACTAAACATAATTGGGATTGAATTGGTTTGTTGTTGTTCTGAGTGTATTTAAATGCATCTTGTGGGAATGGGTCTTTGTTGTTTGTTTCTAGTTTGGCTCTGTTGTGGTTTAATTTATGTTTGTTTCACGAAACTGATGGTGGGAATGGTTGTGTTTGTTTCACCCAACAATTAAAAAAAATAGGAGGAAAAAGTGAAAGTGTGAAACTATGTCCCAGGCCCCATTTTTTTTAACTAAGCCATCTTAGCTCCAGAGAATTCTTTCATTTAACTAGCAATCTCATAGTTACATAGGTTCAGTATTATTTCATTTCAGAATGATGGTTTCTGCATAGGATTTGTATACGGACATGTTAATTTTTTTTTATTTATTTAGCTTGTTCAATTTATCAAAAAGTGACCATGAGAAAAAGGAGAGTTAAAGGTGAAGAATGTTCAATTTTTGATTAGTTGCTTTGGTTTGCAGTTAACTTGTAATTAATAAAAGTATAATGGTAAAATATGAAGTGGAAGGTTAATATTGGCCCATGAATTCAGAAAATAATTAAGAAAAATTCAGAAAGAGCTAGAGAATATCAAGCATTTAAGCCTGCTTACTTTGTCTTTGAAATTCATAGGAGAGGTTGAAGCATTCTGCAAATGCAACATTCAGTTGATTAATTTAGCCATGCTAACATGCACATGCAGGAGGTGGTCATTGTCTGGTCTGCCATGCCCACATGCAGTAGCAGCAATTTGAGTTAAATGTGATGACCCTATTGCATATATGTGCATCATTATTATAGCAAGCAGGCATACCTTGAATAATGTTATATCAAATTGTGTTAGTTATGCCATTTGTTAATTGTTATTAAATTGTGTGTTGGTTATGCTAGGCCAAGAGAGCACCAAAGGCATCAAGGGTACCTTCACCAAGAGTATTTAGGAGGGGAGGCCATACATTAACATCTGTTGCCTCTTCTCAAAGGTCAATTAATACTACCCCTGCATCATCTTCTCAAACAACACAGTCATCACCTAAAATTAAAAGGGCAACAAGATAACATGTTAAAAAGGCAATATAGAAGAACTAATTTTGTGTTACCTCTATTTTTTTTCTTTTGGATCATTAAACATTTAAATGGTCAATGCGTGACCTTTTGTTGATGATATCATGGTCAATCTGTGACCTTTTATTGATGTTATCATGGCCAATGTGAGCTTTTGTTCCTAGATTATGGTCAATGTGTGACCTTTTGTTTGTTTTAGTTATTTTATAATCTTTAGATTATTTGGAGTTTAATTATTGTAATGAATATTTTTATATTTCAGTGAAGTTAACAAGTTTAAGATTTACGTACTGCATTAATTCATATATCATATTCAAAATACTTGTAAGCATAACACAATGAATCAACTTTAGAGAAAACATTTTTGTTTTTTGTTTTTTGTTCTTTGTTTTGTTTTTTTTAAAAAGACCTGAGCAAGCTCGCGGTCGTCATGCTAACTTAAAGAAATTCTCAAAATTATACCAATGCAAATTTTGATGTTGTGCGGACCGCAGTGCAATCTATAACTAGTAACAAATCATGGTTTGTAAAAATCCAAACTCACGGTTTGTAAATAAAGTGGTTATGGCTGATTTATTCCTTCACTCCATTCAGCCATCTCTCTCCCTCCATACACGTCCATCCCTTCCACAACTCAAAAATCTCTCAAACCCTAAATCAAAACGCAATTCCTTCCCTTTACTCTCAAATTTCGATACCTCTCCAATTGTTCAAGACTTGAAGCCGTGAAGCAAGTTCCATCCTCCATTCATCATCCTTGCCGTGAGCCTCATCATCCTCCACCACCTTTGAAGACCTTCTTGCGTTCTTGAAGTTTCTTTAAAAGTGTAACCATGACCTCTATTCTTTTGTTTTCGGTTTTATTGTTTTGTAACTTAAAAATCAGATTCTATAGCATTCTATGTTTTTGGTTTTATTGGATGTTTCGACTTTTTGTTAGAATAAATAGCATGTCTTGATGTTTAGTTTTCGAATACTATAAAGCATGAAAACGTTTTAGGATTTTCAGATAATAATTTGCGATTTCTCTATGTGTTATTGATTGTTTGTTGATTTTGTGCTTCAATCCCATCTTTTATGTGTTTATCTTAGTTGGTTCGAAACAATTAGGGTTTGCATGTAATTGAATCCAAATTAAGATTTGCTAGCGTTCTAGGTCTTAATTGCTTAAGTGGAAAACCTATAATTCCTTAGGTAAATCAACAAAGAGATTTGCATATATGCTTGATTAGCGTTCTAACTTGTGTGTTCTTCTTAAATCAATCAAACTTCCACATGTTCTTAATGCATTGATTGTGTTTTGTTAGGGAATTCACTAGCTTTGCATGATTAATAGGATTAATTATGGTGTGTTCATCTAGTTAATCTAATTAAGGGAAGTAATAAGAACTTTGCATGCGTTCATCTCTGTTCTTGATTGATTTCTTTTCAATTGCATATTTTGATTCGTGAATTATTATTTGGTGTTCTGTTTTCGTGTTAATAGTGGTTACTACATCATGCATCTTTGTCGTCCCCTTTATCTCTTCTTGATTCATGGATTGATTGATCATTGTAGTTAGTTTAGTTAGATTAGAATATAAACTTTCGAATTCCCCCTTATCTTGTAATTTTCGTATATACTTATACTTTGTTTTTTTTTGTTTCATACTTTGTGAATAATACTAATTTGTTTAACTTTTTTGATAGGAAGTATACCCCAATCCCCGGCTTAGAATGATACCCTACTTATTCTATATTACTATCTGATGCAGGGTTTAAATTGACACTCACTTTGAATGTATCAGTCATTTTAACATAAAAGGTTCACTGTTGCATAAGAAAAGGTCTATTCATCAACAGAAGAATGTTCATCATCAGAAGACTCCTCCTTTGCATCCTTTCTTTCCTGCCATCTTGCCCATGTCCCCTTCAAAACAAGAAACCCTCCAAGAGCGTAAACTATGCGGAACCTACATGCACTCTCAGCCGTGCTGAGAGAGCTGTTCAGGTCATCCACGGGGAGCCGACTGAGCCGTACGTAGATCCTGTCGAGCAGTACAAGGTTCAAACCAATCAATAGCGCGTCATCCCAGATTAAATCCATCTGACCCAAATTTGGATTCACCTGATTGTTCTGGTGCGGATGCGGGAGAAAGAGGGTTTGCTGCTCCACAGCTATCCTATACTCCTCTCTGATGTATTCCTTCAAATGCAACGCCGTAAAGTCAAACGAGTCAAACATCTCAAACAAGGCTCTCATGTCAAGCCTTACCAAAACCATCTTGAAAAGTTGAGCGTTTTTCTCTTCTTCCTTAGGGTTTTTTTTTTTTTTTTTCTAGAAGAAAACATATTATTAATCATTCATAGATTTAGGCTTAATTAAGCTTGGGTTCAAGATTTGGAGGGAAAATGTGAAGATTTTGGAGGGAAATTTGGGATATTTTAGAGGGAATGGATAGTAGTATGTTGGAGATACTGACATGGATGAATGAGATGACTAGGCTGATTGTGCTGACTATTTTATCCCTGCAAATATGTGCCACATCAGCTAATTTAACGAGGAATTGGACGGAAGTACCAAATGGGGTAAAGGAGGAATAGTCGAGGTACCACGAGATTCTCTAAAAATTTGTGGGTACCAAAAATTGCATTCTGTAATTGTTCAGGTACTATTTGTGGATTTTACCCAATGTTTAACCATAGTTAAAGTAGAGGACATATGTCATTAGATAAGAAGGTGGGCAAACCAAGTTAATGATTAGGGTTTAGGGTTTAGGGTTTAGGACTTCTCCAAGGCTGTTCGTGTTCTTGAAGGCCTAGCTGTGTGTTCTCTTGACGTTCTCCAAGCTTCCTTGAAGATCAAAAAGTGTAATCCATGACCCTTATTTCTGTTTTCGTACTCTTTAGTATTGAATTTCAGATTTCGTTTATGAGCTTTACTATTGGAGTTGGATTTTTGTTAAGAACGAGTTTATGTTAGTAATTTTCAGATTTCTTTCTTTATGTTCTTGAGTTGTTTATGATATCATTACAATATGATATCTTGTCGTGAAGAGCTTTAGGACTTCTCCAAGGCTGTTCGTGTTCTTGAAGGCCTAGCTGTGTGTTCTCTTAACGTTCTCCAAGCTTCCTTGAAGATCAAAAAGTGTAATCCATGGCCCTTATTTCTGTTTTCGTACTCTTTAGTATTGAATTTCAGATTTCGTTTATGAACAAGCTCGACCATTGTACATAGCCTTTACCACTTAAATTTCTGCCCCAAAACGATTAGGTGAATCAGGACACAAAATTGGCTTTATTAACCGGCAGATTAACATCATTGTTCAACCAAAATCATATGCTTAGAGATATAAAAGAATGGCACAAAATCATATTGTAAAGATATCATAAACAACTCAAGAACATAAAGAAATAAACGAAATCTGAAATTCAATACTAAGGAGTACGAAAACAGAAATAAGGTTTAGGGTTTAGGACACCATCCGTATACACCCCTTACTCAGCTGGGAAATTAACTTATGTGTTAGACCGTTCTCCAAGTGCTAATAAAGGCCGCCCTCAACCTCAAGAGACCTTAGCAAGGTACTAATGAAGGATTAAGGCCAATATTAACAAAAGGGCCCTTGTCTACTCATACGATTTTACACACTTACAACAATTAAGTATTTAATAAAATTCACAAGACTCTATCACTTCTTTATGCAAATTCAGTTCATTAGCCTAGCTCTCTTCTCTCCAAAACCCTCTCCAAAATTCAGAAAAAGCCTCTTGTGGTTTAGGCCAATCATCTAGAGATGATTTCTCCTCCAAATTTGCTTGATTTCCTCATGATAGAGTCTTGATTTTTCTGATCTCTTTTCCCCTAAAATGCTCCTTCTCTTTTCCTTGAATAGTGACCAGATACATCCCTTATTCCTCTCCTTTGAATTGCCTAAACCCTAAAATCGTGCCAACACTAAATATCAGAAATGAATTCGAAGTACAAGTCTGAAGAGATCAAGTACCACTTTAATTCTTCTTTTTAATCTCCTAAGTTAGGAAAAGTCCATAACTTAAAATATTTCATATAAAACATCACGTTAATACTGAAGAGCATCCGTCAACATTAAATATGAATCATTAAGTGCAATTAGAATTCTGAATTCAAACATGTATGCATCCATAAGAAGTTACAAACGCACAAACATGTAGCATATAATCTCGACCATTGTGCATAGCCTTTACCACTTCAATTTCTGCCCTAAAACGATTAGGTGAATTAGAACACAAATTTGGCTTTATTAACCTGCAGATTAACATCATTATTCAACCAAAATCATATGCTTAAAGATATAAAAGGATGGCACAAAATCAGATTGCAAAGATATCATAGACAACTCAAGAACATAAAGAAATGAATCTGAAAATTACTAACATAAACTCATTCTCAACAAAAATCCAACTCCAATAATAAAGTTCGTAAACGAAATCTGAAATTCAATACTAAAGAGTATGAAAACAGAAATAAGGGCCATGGATTACACTTTTTGATCTTCAAGGAAGCTTGGAGAACATCAAGAGAACACAGGGCTAGGCCTTCAAGAACACGAACAGCCTTGGAGAAGTCCTAAAGCTTTTCACTACAAGAGGCTTTTTCTGAATTTTGGATAGGGTTTTGGAGAGAAGAGAGCTAGGCTAATGAACAGAATTTTGTATGAAGAAGTGATGATTTTGGAGTAGAGAATGGTGGCTATTTATAGTGGAATTCTCCTCTCTTGTGATGCAATCATGGCCAATTATCTAGAGGTGATTTCTCATCCAAATTTGCTTGATTTTCTCATGACAAAGTCTTGATTTTTCTGATCTCTTTTCCCCTTAATGACTCATTGTATATGCCTTGAATAGTGACCAGATACATCCCTTATTCCTCTCCTTTGAATTGCACTAATTTCTTCTTCCAATTGTGCACATAATGAAATCCTATAATCAAGAAAAATCAGAAATTAATTGGTGTATATAATCAAGAATAAATATTGATTATAATATAAACACACCCTTTTATCTCCTTGAATTCTTCCTGATTTATGCAAGTTTTCTTCTCTTTTAAGTTTTCCTTGATTTCATCAGTCAAGAGTTCTTAATTTGATGGACTCCTAAATTCTCTCTTTAAAGCAAGAAAATCAAAAATTGGAAAGTTCAAAGAAAGTTCCCTAAAACAAAATAGGAAATATTTCCTAAAATGAAAGAGGAAAGTTTCTAAAATGACTTGTCCTTCATTTACGCTCATTTCTGCTATTTTTCGCCCCTTTTCTCCATTTTCGTCCTTGAAGTACCTAAAAACAGAAACTGTGTTATAACTAGTAATTTTAAGAGAATAACTTAGCCAAATGAGGGAAAATACATATTAAAAATGTCACACTTTGTGCTCCTATCAAGTGGGCAGCAATTTATTCCCCGAAGAAGATAGTTTGTTTCAAATATTCATATTTTTTATATTTTATTTTCATCTATTTTATTAGATTTATTTAATGTTTAACCATAGTTCAAGAAGTAAACACATGTCAGCAAAACAAAAAGGTGGGCATTTGACCACCTAAGTAAGGGTGGGCAGCAAATTTGTTCTCATGAAGATCTCATTGTTGTTCAAAATGATCTTGGGTATGGGAAGTACTACTTATCCCTTGCTGTGAGTTAATTTTTGATATTTCACAAATTTGTCTTTTCATATCCAAAACCTAAAATATATCCAATCTTAATGATGTGATTTTCCAAAAAAAAAAAAAAAATTGGAGAGCAAACCAAGCTTTGGATGTTAGTTGACTATTGCAATCACAATTGGAGATCAAACTAAAGTTTTTCTCCCTGAAGGGATCAAACTGACATGCATGACACACAATCGACACTTATTGAGGAACTACATTGTATTAGCAACCATATTGGTATCTCTAGGTAAACCTAGTCGGAGACTGTCAGTTTTCAACCACGTAGAGTATAAGCTATTGCAGGGTCATCTTCTTCCAAACATGTAGTTATTGCATCCCTCCATTGGTGATGAAAAATTACGCAGACATTTCCATGAGTCACTGAGGTACCTGATTCAATAGGTTTTGCCATTCAGAATTAAGTTTCCTGACAAACCTGCAATATAAATCTATATATCAGCACCATCATTCACTTGCTTTATAAAACTTATTGCCAAAGTATGAGCCGTTGCAAGGTTTAATTTCAAAATCTCCTTAAACTTATCGTATAAAGCCACTTGCAGAGTATGAGCTGTTGCAGGGTCGTCTTCTTCCAAACATGTAGTTATTGCATCCATGCACTTCCAAAATATTTGAGGATACAACATTTCTTTATCCGGATTAATATATGGAGAACTTGCAGAGATATTTGCCAAACCACATCTTGCCTGATGAAAAGAAGTACCAAAAGGGGAGATGATTTTGGGAATACCATATTCAAATCTGATATGCTTTAACTTTCCATTAGCCCCCCTTGGACAAACAAACCTTTAGAACTCTCATCATGGCTGATGGAGACTGACGTGTGGAAGGAGGAAGCTATATGTTGCATGAGTTTCATCTCAAGCTCAGAAAGATAAGGTCTTCGACTTTGGAGGCATCATAGCACTCTGACTACTCCCCATTACGGCTGAACATGGCATCTTAAGCAATTCTACATGGACATAGGAATATAATAAAAAGAAAAATATTAGGAAAGAAAAACATATAATCATATATAACATAAAAATTAAAACTTTAGCCCAGTACTATTTGGTCTAGTGGCATAGTCTCCCCTTTGAAAGTGGGAGGTTGTGAGTTTGACTCACGAAAGATTAGTTGTAGCATTTGAGTTGTTTATCTAATAAAAAAAAAATTTAAAACTTTATTAATCAAATCAAATATTAAATAAGAAAAATGAAATAATTACCTCTTTCCGCTTCTTCACTCAATTCCATCTCCTCAGAGATGGACACATAATGTAAATGAACACTTTTACATATAAGCCAATTTTGTGTACATATCAAGGCCTCCACCATTCTAAGACTTAGAGAGCTACGATATGAATCTATTACCCTTTTACTAGTGCTAAAGGAAGATTCCGAAACTATGGTTGACACCGAAACATGTAGAATATCCTTGCAATGCACGCCAATGTAGGATATTTACAAACTCCATTCACTCTCTACAAATTCAACAAGTCAAAGTCTTCATCATCTCCAAGATACCTATCCATATCATTGTTTATGATCTAGGCTTTCTTTGCTATCCTCATTTGATCATTCTCGTTCAACCTCCCTTCTAACTCTGTACAACCCTTATTTGAAGAAGAGCTCCCCTCAATTGATACTTGAGAACCACTAACACCACTTTCCCTAATTTCCTCTTCCTCGTACACATTGTAAATGTCATACAAGAGATCCTTCACACTCTTTGTGTTAGCTTTCATATTTTCATCCATCTCCCACACGTATAATCTCAAAATAATCAACAACTTTCTCAAGCATATGGTGTGGATCAAGAACAATAGCAATGAACAAATATTGATTCAACTTATCAAAGCTACCCTAATACTTATTAGTTTTTTTTTTTTTTTTTTGCATGAGTGATGCAAATTCGGACAAATGGGGTTATGTTGTTATTGCAAGAGACCATAAATATGAATTAAATCACCAAAAGTGTTATGAATAGTAGGAAAATTAGAACAACACACCTTTAAAGTGATTTCATAAAATGGTCTCAAAAAATCTAAAAAATGCTTTGCATACTCCCAATCAACTTCACTAGGTGGCCCTTCTCTTATCGGCTTTACATTCTCACCTTGGAAATATGCCCAATAATTATCAGCATCATCTTCCATCATTCTCTCAAAAACTTTTTGAAATTTCAAAGTTGCTTGTAACATCAAGAATATGGAATTCCATCTAGTAGTGACATCCAAAATCACAAGCCATTTGCACTCTATTTTCACCATTTCAACACACATTTTGAAAAAAATCAAGTCTTTGTGGGATGATCTAACATACCTCATTGCATTACGAATATGGATGGACATATTCATTACACTCAACCCATGCATTATTCACAATCAAGTTAAGAATATGGGCTACATACCTTACATGCAAATTCTTCCCTCCATGCAAAAGTGTATTAGAGACACCTCAATCACCTATCGATCCTTTTAGTTAACTCATTCAATTCAACATCATTTGCCCAAGTATTATCAACGGTGATTGTTAGAATCTTTTCTCTATACCCCATTCTAACAAACAATCCTCCAAAAGTTTAGCTATAGACTATGTGTCTGTGTTTGTCAGGGCAGATTATACCTTTAATTCAATCCGTACTTACCAAGAAATTTGTTATACATTTGTCTTTTATTTTTCTGGTGAATTATTATACATTTGTCTAACCCCATGGTGGTGAACATCTTCTACACATGTGTTTGCTCATTGAATATTGAAGTCCTCTACAAACTAGCAATACCCTAGATGTCCAGCCTAAACCTTTCCCTAGTTAATTCTCATTCTACTATATATAGCTCATATTATCAATCAGAACCATTAATTTTTAATCCCCCAATGCACTTCCAGAAATTCTAATGAAAATATTACAAACACAATAAATGGAATAGAGCATCTCAAATTCTCAATCACATCTTTCCTACAACTAAGCTCACGTTGTAGCATTGGACAACACCTCGAGAATATGGTCTGCAATATCAATGTAAAGAATCTGATGAGGATCGGAAACTATCAAAAACTAATTAATCCACAATAATGCAGGCTAAAGTACTTATAGATATTTACTAATTACCTGCCAAAGCAATCATTGGTTTCTCTGCCTTACGGTCCTCAAGAACTTTTTTAACCTCAGGTGGAACAGCAGCTATGTCATCTAAACAAGTATGATGAGTGAACCATATACAAAAGGATGGATTTCTCTCGAACATAAAATTAAACTACTATAAAAAAAACTCACTTATCTGAAAGTCCTAACAGGTCATGCCGCATGCACCTCCTAGCCCCTCCTAGAGTACAATCTGCAAGATGATTAAGTTTAATATGTACTGGCACCAAATGTATAGACTACAAACATAGTTATATATCATGAGAAAAAAACGATGGAAGCTATATAAACCTACCTGTAGACGATGGTTAAGGCTTCCTTGATGCTCTACTATGTGCTTGAAAGTGACTTTTCCAATCACATCCCGTAACAAGTAGCCTTGACAATGGGAATGTCAACTTGATTGTAAGAAGAGGCCAGAATAGGCTCCACAATCATGAATGTAAATTCTGCAGTAATTGAAAGGGGGACAGAATTGCTGGTCATGATAGTGTCCTGCATAGGAATATGAGTGATCTTTTGTTTCAAGGAAAGCACGTGTGCGATTTTGTCAACAAATAATTGAGTAATGTACTCAAGCACAGCTCCAATGAATCGGGGAGGACTAACCTCATGTTGCATGCATGATTGATTGAGTTCAACAAAGAAAACCCTAAATAGATCAGTGTAACACTGGGTTTGTAAAAAGTCAAGTAATTACCCCCATTATTCAAAAAAAAAAAAAAGTCAAGTAGTTAACTTAATTTTTATCTGAGGCTGACATCACATCATCGTCGAGGTACTTTCGAAAGGGGGATACAAGTGTTTGTGTTTTAGGGGGGGGGGGGGGGGGGGGGGGTTAGGCAAACCATGCTGGTGAGGACTCCGGAATGCAGTGGCCTCAGATATCTCTGTAGACACAAGAAATTTAATGAAAACAAAATTCTTTAAATAAATCAGTCAATCTTTGAAATTATGACCAAACAAGCTTAGTTGACACATGGATCCTACAAACGGTACACGTGGCTCGTACGTCACCAAAATTATGTGAGCTCCGAGGATGACACATGTCAAAATTAACACGAGTGGTCCACCGATGGAATGACGTGGAAGCGTCAATTTATCGCTGATTGTGTCACGCCCCGGATTTTGAATAATAAATTCAAATCCGAAACCTGAATAATTACAATTACAAAAAACCAAATCTCGAAACTTCGAGTTCATTATTACAATTCACTCTCACAATATATTATAAAGCTCAAATGAGCATAACACACCTCACAACTTACAATTGTTGTAAAACTCTAACAATTGCTCTAACCGCACGATCACCGTCCTGGTTCTCCTGTCCTGTAGGATTACCCGCTACACAATTTGAATAGTGTACCGGGAGTTGCAACAACACAAAACCCGGTAAGCTTTTTACAGCCAGTATGAGTAAACAAGAAAGAACTGTTGATTTATTAGATTCCAAGACTACCACAAACCCACGTTACTTTCTCACTCTCATATATATATATAGACACTTATGAGTTACTCTCAATTTAGCTCATAAGATCACTCACTCTCATATATATATATAGACACTTATGAGTTACTCTCAAATTCGCTCATAAGATTTCCCAACATTTGGTAGACAGACTCATATATATATATAGACCCTTATGAGTTACTCTCAATTTCCCTCATAAGGTTACCATATATATATTGACACTTATGAGTTACTCTCAATTTCACTCATAAGTTCACTCCACATTTGGCAGACAGACTAGAGCTCTAACTGAACGTAACCACTCGTCCGGCCACAGACGTGATTACGATTTAATACTATTAATAACCACCAGCCCGGTACGAGAGCGTGATTCACTAATAGATGCCATGGTCACCTCGTGACCTAGTGATCTCCACAGATCACAACAATTTATTGTTCCTCAACAATAAAACTCAACACCTCTCACAATATATTGTTTCTCAACAATAAACTCAATATCTCTCACAATATATTGTTTCTCAACAATAACTCAACACAACTCCAACAATACATATTATTTCACGTAATAATATATATACAGACATTCACACAGGAATGTCTAGTAACACCAACAATAGTTCATATGATTGCAACAAAATAAAGCAATTAATTGTATTGGGTTCGTAATATGAACCACGTGAGGTTTACTCACCTCGATAATCCCGCTGCGTCTTCAATTCAGCTCAAAATACGATCCACAATCGTCCACCAACTCAAACCGTCAATCACCTAGTCCAATAATGATCTTGACTTAGCCAACAACTCAAATATGTAATTAAACGACGATCCAACGCTCAGATTCAAATTAAACGATGATCCAACGGTCGGATCTGAATTTAATGATGATCCAACGGTCGGATCCTCACGGATCGCCTTTAGGATCATCCTCCAAAATTATCACGAAGATCCAACGGTCAGATCTTCCTGAATCGCCTTTACTAACATCTCCACAAAATTATATGAAAATCCGACGGTCAGATTCTCACGAATCGCCTTCCGAATCACTATTTCTCAATTATACGAAGATCCAACGGTCGGATCTTCGCCCGTGACCTCACAAGGTCACCGGGACAGTCATACGATCAACATATCCAAAATTGAAGCAAAACCGATGGTCAGATCTTCACAGATCGTAAACCGAAGATAAACGTAAAAACGTTAAATAGTAACGTCAAAACGTAAATCCACTATTTATCAACTTTTTCTAACATGACCATGTTATATATCAAAACGCTCGTATGGATGCATAGATCATCGCCTAGATAATGAAAACTCGAAATATGGTCTGATGCGCCGCCACAAGCGGTGGTCAGTGGGCGGTCAACGCGGCGGTCAACGCCGGTCAACCACCTCAGATGGCAAAGTGACCAACTACAAACTGGTTCAAAATGAAAGGGTGGTCGACTTTCATACCTGGAGCTAAGCCTGGTTCGGCCTAGATCGTCCTAGATCAAGCGTTGAAGTTGGATTAATCTCGTGCGTCTGATCAGATTCCAGATTGAATCAGGGACGTCGAAATCTTCAACTCGTGATCTTTCACTCCACACTCCAAATCGTCAAGCAAGGAGGATATGAGGATGATCAGGGGAAGGAGGAGATCACGAAAATGGGGAGGATCGGCCCGTGCAACGCCGGCACGGCCAAGATCCGATCGGGTCAAAAGCTAGGCTGGGGGGGGGCTTCGATCCACGTCTGGGGGCAGCGGCGATGCAAGGGGAGGCCAGAGGGAGGCTGTGCGTGCGACGGCGAGCTCGGGGAAGGCCGGGTCGTGGCCGGAGGATGCCGGAGGACCACCGTTTGGCCGGGTCGGGTCGGTCGGAACCCGAGGGTTCTGAAGGTCGAAGGAAGAGAGAGAACGGAGGAAACCGGGGGCTTTTCCGCAAAAAGAACTTTTTTTCGTCCTTAAATGAAAATAAAAAATCAGAAAATTTCCTATTTATAGAAAATTCCCAATTTTCAAAAATTCATAACTTATTCATACGAACTCCGAATATTGCGTTCCACATGTCCACGAACTCGTATCGACGAGCTCTACAACTTTCATGAAGGAAGTTTTCCCAAATTTTGAACGTATAAAAAGTCAACTTTGTTGACCCCCTAAAAACGTTCGTTTTCGAAAATAAAATCGTTCGAACTAATTCCACAACTTCTCCGAGCCTCGTACTCGCTCCCACTATCGTGAAATCATTTCTAAAAATCCACGGAATTTAATTTGGATTTTCCGGGGTATTACAGTCTACCCTCCTTAAAGAAATTTCGTCCCGAAATTTGAGCGTAAGTCAATTCCTCTCGATTAAGGTTGACCTAACCATATAATCTCCATCTCTTCCAAATCTGTAGTAATCTACAGAGCCACAATCCTTTGTATAAAAATACATTCCTATGGCCACTAAATCCTTTCATCACAAACGTAAACTCACACAACAACTGCTCAACAACACTCCACATCACATACACAAAATCGTCACATGGATCATCTCATAGATCCTCACATAGATCTTCACATAGATCATCACATAGATCATCACTCTGTACTGGCATACAAGCACAGTAAACACTCCCACAAAGTGTTTCGCTACTCAATTAGCATCACGGTAAATCTCCATAGTAAAACTTAAGCATGCACCACTCTTCACAACCATAGAGATGCATCACTCAAAACAAATCATCCCCAAAAGCACGCCAATAAATTATGTCATCCAATGATGATGACTTGGGCTTGCTCAATCCTTGGGCTAAGCACTAGGGCTGGCCAATTGGGCCTGAAGAAATCGGACCATCCACATTTCGAACCGGCCCAAACCACTTTGGGTTTAACATTTGGGCCTACTATTCGGGCCGAACAATTGGGCTTACCATTTGGGCCTACCATTTGGGCTTACTATTTGGGCTTACTATTTGGGCTTACTATTTGGGCCTACCAATCGGCCCACCAACTTCCAGCTCGGCTACGGTATGAAATTGTACATACCGTATATACGTATGCATACCGTACAGATCGTATATACGTATGCATACCGTACAACTGTATATTCGTATGCATACCGTACAGACCGTATATACGTACGCATACTGTACAACTGTATATAAGTATACATACCGTACAGACCGTATATACGTATGCATACTGTACAACTGTATATAAGTATACATACCGTACAGACCGTATATACGTATGTATACCGTACATACCGTATATACGTCCGTATATCAAGCATATACGAGATCCAAAAATATTTGTAAGAGGTAAGGTTCGAACTCCCGACCTCAAACACGAAGGTTTTGCTCCCAACCACTGAAGCAAGAGCTGCCTTCATTAATATATGCTCACGTGTTATATTTATTATGTCATAAGCGACATAAATAAAATAACGGGGGAGGCAAGGTTCGAAACCTCAACCTGCCGCACGAAACCTTTGTCCCCCAACCACTGGAGCACAAGCTGTGCTTAATATAATGTGTACAAATTTTATACTTATTATGTCATAACGAACATAATAAAAATAAACGAGAGGCGAGGTTCGAACCTCAGACCTCTTGTACACGAACTGTACACTCAACCACTCGAGCACGGCTGCTCACGTTATTATCCATACAAATCCTTTTATTTAAACCAACTGTTTCAACTGTTTAAACAATTCGGCCCAAAACATCCAAGACTGTTGCAGAAACCCAGCCCAACGTATCCAAAACTGTTACAGAAATCCAGCCCAACTCATCCAAAACTGTTTCAGAAACTCGGCCCATCATGTCCAAAACTGTTTCTGAAACTCGGCCCATCAGGCCTCCACCCACAGCTACAGTGATGCCTTGATCCGAGACAGGCCCAAGTACGGCCCACTTGTGTCACGGCTTATCCCTTCCGTGATTTACGGCAGTCAAATCTGCTTTCGGCTACAGCTGTCTGCCACAGCGCCTCGAGATTCCCTCGGTCCCCTTACACGCTCTCCACGCGCCAACAGCTTTTCCGGGTTTCGGGGCGACTTTAATCCAACGCGTGGATTGAATCTCAGAGATCGTCCATCCAACGGTGGAGATCTGCTCACCTCGTTCTATAAATAGGTGCATCCTGGAGAAAAACTGTTCACACCAAAGAAAAGAAATTTTCCCCAGCCATTCTCTCTCAAACTCTGCAGCCTTCCTCTCGAAACTCAAATCCTTTCTTCATCAATTTCAATCCTTCTCTTCTGATCTTCTCTCCCATCTAGTTGATTCAATCCCATCTTTCCTCTGAACTTTCAGATCTTCAATCTTTTCCTCCAAATCTTCAATCCTTCTTTCTCAGATCTTTTCTTCCATTTGAAGATTCGATCTCATCTTTCCTCTGAGAATCTCAGATCTCCAATCACCAGTTCAACAACTCCAATCCTTCTAACAAAATCTCCCTCAAACACTAAACCATGTATTCCTCGATTTCCACATCCTCTCACCCCATGACCCAAGAGCCACGAACTCTGCAACTAATGGAGCTCCAAACCCCGCAACAAATGGAACCACAACAACAGCAACCAACAGAGGAGGGAGGAAACACCCAAGCAGCTGGAAGTAGTGCCAACATGGATTTCTGGCGAAGCCGTACCAGGTGGATTCCTACTCCAGAACAAATAAGAATCCTCAAGGATCTTTACTATGTCAAGGGATTTAAGTGCCCAACTACAGAGCAGATTCACGAGATCTGTCTCCAGCTGAACCAGTATGGGCATGTTGAGGGTAAGAACATTTACTTTTGGTTCCAGAACGTCAGGGCTCGAGAGAAGCAGATGAATAGGTGTAATCAGGCTGCTCCAGTGCCCATGAGAACTAGTTCTCTTGGTACTGGTAGATCCATTGATCTCAATTTTGGGTCCACTGGTTCTACTGGTGCTGGTGGATCCATCGACATCAATTTTGGGCCAGCTGGTGGATCCATTGACATCAATTTTGGGTCCACTAGTTCTACTGATGATGGTAGATCCATTGATCTCAACTTTGGTTCCACCTATTCTACTGGTAATGAAGGATTTCTTGATTTAAATTCTGTTTCATATTCTTCCTCACACTTCAACACTAATACTAGTACAACTCTTTTGGCACAACAGGAGGACAAACATCCCTGCAACAACGAGGAGGAGATCACCAGGAGGTTCAAACTCTTCCTCTGTTCCCCGTGCACGGCGAGGACGTCTTTGGTAACCTGAAGACTACTTCCGAGGAAGGTAGTGCACATGATTACTATTTCGGTGGCTCAGGCGGTTACAACCGTGGATCTCCAGTTTCTCTTGAGCTCAGCCTCAACCCATCCGGAGCTGCTGACTAGGCTTAGTACAGCATAGTCCTCGTTTTCCTTTTTTTTTTTTTTTTTTTTTTTTTTTTTTTTTTTTTCTTTTTTTTTTTTTTTTGTAATATAAACTCAATAAGATGGTGTGCATGTTTTCTTTCCTGTTTGTTTAACCAACAACAACACCAAGGATCGAACCTTGGTCACCCAATACTATTTTCAAAACCATAAACAACTCTACTGCACACATCTTTCATAATGATGCAATAAAAACAATCACTCAAAAAGAATCCAACAATCAATTAAGTCGCATCGAGGTCTAGCTAGTATCCTCTGCGTCAAACCAAACACAAAAATTTCATCGATAGGATTAGGGATTTATAAAGCTAAACACATCCTGAGTTAGCTAGGAAAAACCCACGTCTTTAGAGTTACTCTTACAACTCTTATAGAATCTCGATAATTCCATCTATCAATTGCTTCAACAAAAACTCACCACAATTCAATCCCTAACATTTAGCGATTCAGAAATCAAATCAAACTCCATATCACATAGTAATTCACTTGAACCACTATGGATACCTAACAAAATCACTAAAATCAATATCCGAAATTGCGTTTAACTATAACACCTAAAATCAATCACCAAAGGCACACACTCTCATCCAACATCATTCACAAGAACTGATTCTAACTCTCCCAATTAATTACACCAAAATCAACTCCATTGCAAAACTTTAAGTGTCCCGCCTACTTAAACTTAAAACACACAACAACTTCAAATTCACTGCAGCCCATCTCCATACTACGATCCAAAACTTAAGAAAACTAGTTCACCACACAAAGGCCACAAAATTCAATTTCATTCACTTGAACAAAACTATATTCACAAGTCACGGTCAGGTCATCAACCCATGGTGTTCAAATGAATAAATTTCAAATCCAGTTTTCCTTGTGAATCGTAACGTATCGTTCCAAAATGATGCAAGCAACATCAACCACGTATATAAGACACATCTCGCGAACTCAATTCAAATTCAGAATCACCAAAACTACTACTAATTCCAATTCTACCAACAATCTTGATTCTGAAGGAATTATAGTACTCAACGACAACCCAAAACAATGGTCTCTCATCTCTAACCATCGAGCACAAAATAAAATTCTTGTCTCGCACCTTAAACCCTGCTTAACAACTTACAAGCACAAGGAAGAAGTAACCGCAATAATTCCTTCCCTAACCGCAACACTACTCACAACTCCACATGAGTCAAGAATCTATTCAAGAACATTAGTATATTCAACTTAAAAAGGCAAAATTACCATCGATTAATACTCGTATCCACATTACAGACGAGCATAGGTCCACACCATGCCTTCAACCAAACACTTCAACAATCAAAAGAACCTCATTTCCATAAAACAATCCTCGTTGACTTAACAGAGTTGAATCAAGAGGTTCCTATTCCTCAAGGATTGTAACTCGCGGCCACTGAACTTATTCCCATACGAACCTACAAGACAACTGTAAGGTTCTAAGTACAACCCCTTCGAATATCCATCACCTAAGGAGTATAGTATGCTTGGCTAATACATGTATAACACTTAAAACACAGTATAAGTCAAATACAAATTCATATTAACCAAGTCAATACTATAGGGAAGGTATTCACGTTCCCTAAACGACCTAGCGGCCTAAACAACTCCCAACACTCACGCATACCCAATGACTTAGCCAATACCGAAGAGCACACGATGGGGATCCGCTGCAGACGGGCCATCACTCGGAAGGTATTGACACATCACCAAATATGCACCTTACGCTCTGATACCAAACTGTCACGCCCCGGATTTTGAATAATAAATTCAAATCCGAAACCTGAATAATTACAATTACAAAAAACCAAATCTCGAAACTTCGAGTTCATTATTACAATTCACTCTCACAATATATTATAAAGCTCAAATGAGCATAACACACCTCACAACTTACAATTGTTGTAAAACTCTAACAATTGCTCTAACCGCACGATCACCGTCCTGGTTCTCCTGTCCTGTAGGATTACCCGCTACACAATTTGAATAGTGTACCGGGAGTTGCAACAACACAAAACCCGGTAAGCTTTTTACAGCCAGTATGAGTAAACAAGAAAGAACTGTTGATTTATTAGATTCCAAGACTACCACAAACCCACGTTACTTTCTCACTCTCATATATATATATAGACACTTATGAGTTACTCTCAATTTAGCTCATAAGATCACTCACTCTCATATATATATATAGACACTTATGAGTTACTCTCAAATTCGCTCATAAGATTTCCCAACATTTGGTAGACAGACTCATATATATATATAGACCCTTATGAGTTACTCTCAATTTCCCTCATAAGGTTACCATATATATATTGACACTTATGAGTTACTCTCAATTTCACTCATAAGTTCACTCCACATTTGGCAGACAGACTAGAGCTCTAACTGAACGTAACCACTCGTCCGGCCACAGACGTGATTACGATTTAATACTATTAATAACCACCAGCCCGGTACGAGAGCGTGATTCACTAATAGATGCCATGGTCACCTCGTGACCTAGTGATCTCCACAGATCACAACAATTTATTGTTCCTCAACAATAAAACTCAACACCTCTCACAATATATTGTTTCTCAACAATAAACTCAATATCTCTCACAATATATTGTTTCTCAACAATAACTCAACACAACTCCAACAATACATATTATTTCACGTAATAATATATATACAGACATTCACACAGGAATGTCTAGTAACACCAACAATAGTTCATATGATTGCAACAAAATAAAGCAATTAATTGTATTGGGTTCGTAATATGAACCACGTGAGGTTTACTCACCTCGATAATCCCGCTGCGTCTTCAATTCAGCTCAAAATACGATCCACAATCGTCCACCAACTCAAACCGTCAATCACCTAGTCCAATAATGATCTTGACTTAGCCAACAACTCAAATATGTAATTAAACGACGATCCAACGCTCAGATTCAAATTAAACGATGATCCAACGGTCGGATCTGAATTTAATGATGATCCAACGGTCGGATCCTCACGGATCGCCTTTAGGATCATCCTCCAAAATTATCACGAAGATCCAACGGTCAGATCTTCCTGAATCGCCTTTACTAACATCTCCACAAAATTATATGAAAATCCGACGGTCAGATTCTCACGAATCGCCTTCCGAATCACTATTTCTCAATTATACGAAGATCCAACGGTCGGATCTTCGCCCGTGACCTCACAAGGTCACCGGGACAGTCATACGATCAACATATCCAAAATTGAAGCAAAACCGATGGTCAGATCTTCACAGATCGTAAACCGAAGATAAACGTAAAAACGTTAAATAGTAACGTCAAAACGTAAATCCACTATTTATCAACTTTTTCTAACATGACCATGTTATATATCAAAACGCTCGTATGGATGCATAGATCATCGCCTAGATAATGAAAACTCGAAATATGGTCTGATGCGCCGCCACAAGCGGTGGTCAGTGGGCGGTCAACGCGGCGGTCAACGCCGGTCAACCACCTCAGATGGCAAAGTGACCAACTACAAACTGGTTCAAAATGAAAGGGTGGTCGACTTTCATACCTGGAGCTAAGCCTGGTTCGGCCTAGATCGTCCTAGATCAAGCGTTGAAGTTGGATTAATCTCGTGCGTCTGATCAGATTCCAGATTGAATCAGGGACGTCGAAATCTTCAACTCGTGATCTTTCACTCCACACTCCAAATCGTCAAGCAAGGAGGATATGAGGATGATCAGGGGAAGGAGGAGATCACGAAAATGGGGAGGATCGGCCCGTGCAACGCCGGCACGGCCAAGATCCGATCGGGTCAAAAGCTAGGCTGGGGGGGGGCTTCGATCCACGTCTGGGGGCAGCGGCGATGCAAGGGGAGGCCAGAGGGAGGCTGTGCGTGCGACGGCGAGCTCGGGGAAGGCCGGGTCGTGGCCGGAGGATGCCGGAGGACCACCGTTTGGCCGGGTCGGGTCGGTCGGAACCCGAGGGTTCTGAAGGTCGAAGGAAGAGAGAGAACGGAGGAAACCGGGGGCTTTTCCGCAAAAAGAACTTTTTTTCGTCCTTAAATGAAAATAAAAAATCAGAAAATTTCCTATTTATAGAAAATTCCCAATTTTCAAAAATTCATAACTTATTCATACGAACTCCGAATATTGCGTTCCACATGTCCACGAACTCGTATCGACGAGCTCTACAACTTTCATGAAGGAAGTTTTCCCAAATTTTGAACGTATAAAAAGTCAACTTTGTTGACCCCCTAAAAACGTTCGTTTTCGAAAATAAAATCGTTCGAACTAATTCCACAACTTCTCCGAGCCTCGTACTCGCTCCCACTATCGTGAAATCATTTCTAAAAATCCACGGAATTTAATTTGGATTTTCCGGGGTATTACAGATTGGTTGTTACTCAAGTTAAGCATTAAAACGGATCAATCATATTAAACTGATTGATCTTGATGAAAATCAAGCATTAAATACAAATATCGATCAAATTAAATTGATTAATTCTTATTGAAATCAAGTATTACATACAAAGATCAGATTAAATTGTTTAATTCTGATTGAAATCAAGTATTAAATCAAATCATATTTGATTGGCATATTCCTTAAATAAAAGGTAATTAAATCAACGAACTAAAACTAATTGATTTAATTACATATTTACGGAATGTGATTATTGCTATGTCATCAATGCATTTCAAATTGAGGGAGACGTTGACATTATAATTACCCCTTCTCACATCAAGAGAAGACGCGACGACAAATAGAGGATAGACCGACTTCAGACAAACCGAAGAAATCCCCCCAAAGCTTAGAAGTCTCTTGAGCTCATGAAGAACCATCAAGCTGCCAAATAGCCGGTTCCTTCACCTCACCGACTTCAGACAAACAAGGGAAATCACCTACAAGCTCAGAAGTCGTCAAACTCACGGAGAATCAACAAGCACCAAGCACACGTACCGTTTATCAGCCATCAAAGTCATACTCGCCGCGTGACCTCTCGTGGTTCAAATTTAATCAAGATTAAGCCTTTGCTGCCCTTGATCATCAGTCGCCTTCAAGTTGTCAACAAAGAAAAGATTCTGCCAAGTTCTTCATCAAGCTCGTGGAGAATCAACAAACGCCAAACACACGTGTCGATTCATCCACTACCAAAGCTGAAGAACAATCACCACGTGACACTGCTCGTGACCCAAACCCGATCAAGGTAAAACTTTTGCAGCCTTTGATCAACCGTCATCTTCAAATCTCCAAACCAACAAGAAGCTCAAACTACAACCGTTCGATTCAAGATTCAAGCTCAAACTACATGCTCGCCACCGTTGGATCAAACCAACGTCGAAGATCGAATCAGAGGAAATTCTTGTGAAAGAATAACTACAGAGATTGTAACCCTCAAATTCATTAATAAAAAAATATATTATTTTGTACACGTGTCCTTCTTTCATTCATTGCAGGATTTTCATGTTTACAATCTCAATGCAAGCATAGGCATACGTACTCCTTCTCTGCTGTATAGGTTTAGGGTTTCTTATCCTGGCGGGATGTATAGGTCTAGGGTTTCCTTCTCCTTGCCGGAGAGGCCAAACTGGCCTTGCATTGGCAGAGTTGCGAAGTGGGTTTGCAGATTTGGCTTTCGTTTTATATATGTTGTTTTTGTCTTTTTGATCGATATAAGTGCAAATCTGTGAGGAGCATGGACTGAATTTCTATGCATTTTTTTTTCTAGCCAAAGTGTTAACTTCAAGAGTGAAAGATGACAGCTATGGGGCTGTATACAGAATACTTGTCAGAAACCCATCTCAAATATCCTTGTGAAAATGAACCATCTTGCCCAGCTAGTTGTGTGGAGAACTCCACATTGTATGTAATGGTCTGGTTGACCTCTGTGAATGTAAGCACCGAAGGAGTCACGATCATGTTCACACTCACACCCCATTTCTCGGGTTTCAAAATCTCCAATTTGTAGGTTGAATAAGCCGGGCCAACATTTGTCACAGTTCTTGTATAATTCTGAGTTTGATAGGACCCTATTGTGATAGAAAATGAAGGATAGTTTAGCTGCGCTTCAGCTGTGACTCCTATCTCAGAGCAGTCCACTCTTTGTTGGGTGATCATCTGTATTTGATTGTCTGTGTAGTTCAGACCACACAAGTAAGGAATGTAATCTTCTAGTTTTATGTCATAGATGAGCCCCGGGTCATTGGCTTTTGAAGGGTTGACATGGCCTGAGCCAGTGCTGTAGATGTCTGCTGGGATATTTGATCTATCAACAATTGGTGTGCCTTCGAGATTTAGCATATCAGCGGTTGTCATAATGGCCGATTTAATGGCAGCAGGTGACCAGTCCGGGTGTGAACTCTTGATCAAGGCTGCAATGCCACTTAGGTGTGGGCATGACACTGAGGTACCTGAAATTAAATCATGCTAATTGTCACTTATGTGCTTTGTTTTGATACTAGCTAAACATGACTTGTTTATTAATTATTCATATTAATTAATATCTGGTTGTGTCATTTATGGATGTGTCAAAAAAATATGATCAACCTTACTCCGTTAACTTTCAGATTATTGTGTTTAGGATTATTACCTGAAAGAATGTCAAATGTTGTGACATTATCCACCGAAACAGGCCATGCAGCGAGGATGTTAACACCAGGACCAATGATGTCAGGTTTCAAAATTCCGGGGCTAGCTATGCTCGGTCCTCTTGATGAGAAAGAAGCAACCATTGGAGCAAGTGTATCTCCTATTTGATTCAGTGCGTGGGGAATAGACTGTGGCTATAGGTGTTGTTGTTGATTTTATATAGGTTTTGATACTCAAACCTGCTTGAAAACCAACATTTGTTGCTGGAAGTACATGAGCATCAGCTAAGGTGCTATAGTCATCAGTGATTTGGTTCACTAGAATCATGGCAGCACCTCCTGCTCTTTTCACTTCTTCCCCTTTGGCAGTTCTTCCCACTCCTCCACCTCTTTCACACACCACTACTTTCCCTTCAACATTTACAAGAGATTCCAAGGCACAGAACTCAGTTTGGTTATTGGGATTTGCACCTGGATAAACAAGAGGTAGCAATGGTGAAGTGCTAAAATTTTTAGGATTGAATAAAGATTCACCAGGGTAAAAATATTTTGGAGAATCTCCAAGCTGTGCTGTTGAGCTTATTTTTCTGTCAATGGTGCTTGCTCCAACGGTGAGAATCCAAGGGGCCTCGTTTGACATGGAACTATAGAAAGGGCCAGAGTTTCCAGCTGAACAGCTGACAAAAATTCCCTTTCGAATTGCTCCAAACGCGCCGATAGCAACCCCATCTTGATGGAAAGGAACCGAGGAAGCAAAACCTATGGACAGTGAGAGCACATCCACACCGTCCTCAACAGCAGTGTCAAGAGCTGCTAGCATATCACTTTCGGCACAACCTGCCTCGGTGCAGACCTTGTAGATGGCCAAGTGAGCATAAGGTGCAATGCCAGATGCTGTGCCATTTGCCATTCCAAACACGCTGGCGCCTTTCACAAAGTTTCCAGCAGCTATGCTAGAAGTGAGAGTGCCATGGCCTTCTTCACCAAATGGAGAGACTTCTTTTGTTTCTTTCCCACCTTGGAAATTTCTTGCACCAATAAGCTTGTTGTTGCACACTGTCGTACCATTGAACTTGAACTCGCATTTGCCTTTCCATTTCACCGGAGGAGGTGGCACTCCTTCATCACTAAATGAGGGATGATCTGGAGATATC
This sequence comes from Rosa rugosa, assembly GCF_958449725.1. Taxonomy (NCBI): domain Eukaryota; kingdom Viridiplantae; phylum Streptophyta; class Magnoliopsida; order Rosales; family Rosaceae; genus Rosa; species Rosa rugosa. Next base: position 26,308,203 of record NC_084825.1, read on the forward strand.
CCAGTGTCCAAAACTCCTATGATCACACCTTCACCATAATTAGTCCTTTTCCAAAGTCCGAACCCTTGTTGCAGCCCCAGGAAGTTTGGACTATGAGTAGTGTGCAAAGGCAGAAACCTCTCTGGATGAGCATGCACGAACCCATCTTTCTTTTCCATTGCTTTCACTTCCTCTGGTGTCAGTTTTGCTGCAAAGCCGGTGGCCACATTGTGGTATGAGTGAACCATTCGCGGAATGCTGGGCTTATTTGAGCTTGCAATAGTACTCTCCGGCAGAAATGTCTGATACCAACTCTCTAAATCTTGAGAATATAGTGTGGAAACTTCGTCTGCGGGCTTTTGTACCCAAACAATGTAAGTTTGCATGCTACTTTCTCCCTCTTGTACACTATCATTTTCATCAGCAAGTACTGCTAGTGATAGATGAAACATGAAAATGAAGCCAAGAAGATAGGTAAATCGAATCGCTACACTCCTTTTATTCTCCATATTTAGTTTCGAGTAAGTGAAGAACTTGAGGTGATGTTAATTGATTTGTGATGGTCTACCATTTCAAGCACTTATTATATAGCAATTTCAGTGCAGGAGTTCAAGGTTTATGAATAATTAACGGTTTGCTTGTTGTGGCTCGGTTAACAGTTTGCCAAATGGTGATTGGCGTTATAGTACAAGATGAGGGAGATTTGACATTAACATACAGGACTTCAAACAATGCGGGCAGGCCTGCGGTGAAAGAACTTGTGTGATATGATAAACTATATCAACTTGTTTGGAGTTTTGAACTAAATCCGGTGGCAAGTGCCAAGAAACTAGTACTGGTTTATCATTAATTTATTCAATGTATTATTAACAAACAAAGTAATATAGATAGGACACGTGAGACTAGATCATGCGTAGACTTATCAATACTCAATAGTTTAAATTTTGAGGAAACAACTACGACCCGGCCAGATGCATTAATAAAACTGTAAACCAACTACAATTCATCCTGGAGTCACTTTTAGTGGAAGTATTGTATATGGTCATATAGGTAACAATACTTCCACTAAAAGTGACTCCAGGATGAATTGTAGTTGGTTTACAGTTTTATTAATGCATCTGGGTCGTAGTTGTTTCCTCAAGTTGATGTATTATCAGATTAGGATCATAACCATATCACCAGATCAAAACCTAGCCTGTCATTCCAATTTGCTGATGTATCAATAGTCCCCTGTACTGATCTAAAACCTAAAGATTGGCACCAAATTGCAATCAGTTCCTCTATGGGTAATTTTCTTCATACTGGCTGAGATAACATGCAGCTCTTAGGTATGCTTACAATGGGCAAGAACTGAGTTTAAAGTGAAAACAATCTGTCCAAAAAAAAAAAGTGAAAACAAATCTGCTACCTATGATCAATTTGAAATTGGATGCGTCGATGATATTGCAACCGGCAATTTCGCATAATGAAGCTACGTCAACACTGGCTATTGCTTGCTCAAAAAAAGGCGTGACTTCATTTCTTCGTCCTTTTCTGTGAGTATTACACAGGAGCATGGTGCTCCAAGAAAGTTGTCTAGTTAGGGAAGAGCTGGGGACAATGTTAATAATAGCATGATGATCCGCAGTCTGCAGTTTTTTCTATTGGAAATTCTGGAAGCAGTTCCAAAGATGAAAACAAAACAGGAGGCCAGTCCACATGTCTACATCCAGCATCTGATCAAAACTAAGCAAAAACTCCAGTCTATAAAACAAAAATTAGTAATCCACTCAAACCACCATTCACCATTGACTGGATGAAACGATAAAAATGGAACCATTTCCTCGATATGTTTCATTTCCTGTACTTAACCTGCCATTTCAAGAGCCTGCAAACAAAACAATAAAAGTAAATAAACTTGAAAAATTGGACAGTTACATAAGTCAGCTTTTTGTAGGTGGTGGATCGAGGTACATTGTGTGTGGTCATCAATATGAATACAATGTAAACTCTGTGTAATACAGGACTCACCCTCTGCAGCCCCTTTCTCAGATTCTTTTGTCGGAGAATCAGCACCTGGAAAGAGACCTAGGTTTCCAGTTGACCCGTCCGATGCCATTGCCGCCTTATCAATAATTTTACTAATCTTTGATCTTAAAAGAAAATGTAAATCCTTTTCAAAAAAAACCATAACTAATTAATATTTTAGAGTAGGAATCATCTGACATTACCACTGCTCGCATAATTCTAATCTGAAGAATTTACACAAGCATTTCATCGAACGCCTTGTGTGCAACATAAACAACCAAACGGAAAAAACAGATTCCCCATTAAAAAAAATAAAACTGAATTTACCATAATAGTCTTCGAAAACAGAAACTTTGAGACGAAAGAAGTATACTGGTACGGGGTTAAAATCGTAATAGCAGTATCTACTATCCATCCCCAAATCCCCGAGTCCCCCAGTAGAAACTTTGATCTTCTCAGAATGAAGTTGCAGGTTTTTCAAGTCTCTCGCAAGGTTTGGATTTGCTCCTCCTTTTTTTTTATGGAATTCTTGATTCTGTTATGGTGTTCGTTTGCGAAAACTTTTTAGTTTATTTATGTACTGAATTTCTTATCCCTCTTCGAAATTGAATCTGAATTAGGGGAATATGTGAAAGTTTAGCTATGTCTTCTGTCATCTAGCTATCTTATGTGGAGATTATTGCATTGGTTAAATCTTATTTTCACGTTACTTCTGTAATCTGGATGCTGCAACTGTTGTGTAAACGTTGATATCTTGAGGAGAACATGGCAATTGTATCGGCAAAGCTTTGCAGAACTCTTCTTCCTTTACATTGTTGTCTCCTCAAGTATCGCTCTATTAACTCAATATCTGCATCGCATTCACTCCAAGAAACTGTAAGAAATGCAGTTGAAGCCAAAGCCTATGAGAAGATTCCTGATCTTCTCGTTTCCTTTGGACAAGCTTGCCAAAACCCGAATCCTTTTGCGTTCCTATCAACCTTTCCCGACAGCCTTAGAATGCAAGTTGTTGATGAAATCTTACAGTCTTTCATCCCCATAAGGCCCCGCTTTCGTGCTCAGGCTGCCTATGCCTACCTCCTGTCTTTTACTCTACAAACCTCCAATCCTCTCCCTCTTGGTCTTGCCATTCTCCAGCGAACTCTTCGCTCTGGTTGCGTCCCTGTTGCCCAAACCCGTCTTCTCCTCTCGTCCGCTTGGGTGAACTGCAGGAAGGAATCTCGGTCTGTCTCTGACGTCCTATTTGAGATGCAGTCAATTGGATATCACCCTGATAGTAGTACGTGTAACTACCTTATATGGTCTTTGTGTGATGTTGATCAATTGGATGAGGCTGTTAAAGTCTTGAAGGGCATGAGTAGGGCTGGATGTGTTCCTGATTTGGAGAGTTTTGACACAGTAGTTCGTGCGATGTGCAGGGTCAGAAAAACTTCTGAGGCATTAGATATGATAAAGAAAATGGTGGAGAAAGTTGGGTTGACACCGAGGCAGGGGACTATTGTGAAAGTAGCGGCAGCATTGCGAGCAAACAGAGAGATATGGAGAGCAGTTGAGCTGATTGAGTTCTTAGAGAGGAAGGATTACCCTGTTGGGTTTGAGAGCTATGATTTAGTGGTTAAAGGCTGCTTGGATTCTGGTGAGAATATTTTGGCCGGGAAGGTGGTCATGAGGATGACAGAGAAAGGCTTCATACCATATATCACGACCAGGCACAAGGTTGTGGACAGGTTGGCTGGTGCTGGTGAGTGGAAGTTAGCGTATGCTGTGAGACAAAGATTTGCTGAATTGAGGTCTTAGCTCCTTCTGTTTCTTCCTTGAGTCCATGGAATGTTAGCATATAAGGGGGCTGGTTTTCAGCGGGATGTTTTGCACCTTAACTTTGAGGCCAATGTTCCTTGGTGCTGCTACTCAGCTTCTCAAAAGTCTGGTGATATATGGTAAAGTTCATGGACTTTAATTTTTCATGCATGGGATAAATGATGATTTTGAGATGAAAAATTTATTTGATATTGCGGATTTGTTGATGTAAACGTATTGGATCCCCAATGTAACAAAAAAATGTCTCTAGAAGTGTCACTAAATTCAAACTAGATACAAAATCTGAACAAAGATTGTGTGAACTGAACTACTTTTTGACTTAAAAGTTTATTCTTTATTGTTTGAACTCCTACAGGAATGGCATTATAAGCAATACCTGTTTTTCTTGTGTTGGTCAGTGTATAAATTTCATGCATGGAGTTTGTTTAGATGTTTTAAATAGTAGCAGTCCTCTTCTCCTTTTGTACTATAACTGACTAATGACTTGAGTTTGGTTGCCAATTTGTTTGTAAATCTGTCAGCATAGTTAAACCGTGGATTGTTGTTAACTCAAATATGCATTTATTATCTGTGTCTTTTGAATTCTATTTGCATTTTTGATTTGTGCCTTTTGATTTCTATTTGCATTTTTTTTCTCATACAATGGACATTAGTTTTTACCTATGTATATCAGTAACTTATATCGCATCTACCACTTACAGGATTTTAGTTTTTTTAATCTAAATCAACTGGTATAGACAAGAATTGTTGAGCGTGTTTGAGAGCTAGATTTGGATTTGTATATAATAAGTGAACACATACTGTATTAGTTTTTACCTATATATATCAGTAACTTACATTGCATCTACCACTCACAGGATTTTAGTTTTTTTAATTTAAATCAACTGGATAGACAAGAATTGTTGAGCGTGTTTGAGAGCTAGATTTGGATTTGTATATAATAAGTGAACACAGACTGTAGGATTTACCATAAACTGTAGTAAGATTGACATTATCTGGACTAGAGATGTGATAAACTTGTACATAATAAGTTGGTCGACACTATAGATGCTGAAGATTGAAGAAAAATGAGCTTTCAAATGAACTTTTGATAAGAAAAAGTTTTTTTTTTTACAAAATGCAAAAATAACAGAATTTCAGTTCTACTGTTAGTTACCGTTAAGAAAGATTTGTGGACTAACCTTAAGTCAAAATAGCTTTCAGCCACTATATGCTAGAGAGCTAGCATTGGCAGAGATGCTTACTATGTGGGAAACGAAACTGTGCACTCTATCTATTCAGTTGATTTATTTTATTGATTTATGTTAACTATTTTCAGAATGTTATGTTGATTTTGAATGCATAAAAAACTTACAGTGCTTAATTCACCTTCTGAAATTAAGAAGGAAAAGAAAGAACAATCTGTCACATTTTGCTGCACATGCTTGAGGCTAAGATGAGCACCTTTCTTCAAATATCTATTCTGAAAAGATATTGTTGAAAAGTGCCGCAGGACGCCTTGGCATGGCATGATGCCTTGTGCCATGGCGTCCCGCTGCACTAAGGGGCTAACACAAGCACATGTGATGTTAGGGTTGTACTCCCTTAAGCTCCTTTTATATTGGTTTCACTCTTTCCCTTTTGGTGTTGATTCTTTTTTAGATTAGCACAAACACAATTTCCAAAAAAGTAAAATGATTGTATCTCCACATTGCATTCGTTTTACAGAGAAGACAACGAGGTATAGAAGTGGCGAGAACAACCCCTAGATTTCTCTGACAGGTGAAGTTACTTCGACCAAACTACTGCACTAGGAAAGTTGTGATTAAAAAGAGAGTGCAATTTCAAAGATTTTCACTCCCAAGTTGGACTCTCTACAATGTCTCACAATCAAAGAAACTTTCAACCAACCTTTGATGTTGAATCTGGAATATCAGTTTCACAATTCGTTCAAAAGGGTGTTTAAATCACTAGCAGGTGTAAGAAACCATGGTGGTTTGGTTTGGGTCAGGTGTGGACTGGCAACAAGAAAGAGATGATGGGTTTTATATGAGGGAGTCTGTGGAGCTTGCCAGAAAGGCTTTCATGTCTGCTAGCCCCAATCAATGGTGGGTTTTGTTATTGTCAAGGATGGCAAGGTTATTGGTCAAGGGTTTCACCCTAAAGATGGCCAACCACATATTGAGGTAAACTTCTCTTCGTTTTCTTGTTTTTTATTTTTTATTTTGCTTCTAAGTGTGTATGGATATATGTGAGTGATGAAGTCTGTTGTTTTTTAATTAAATGTCCGTTTGGTTTCTAAGGAAATGGGGAGTTTTTCTTGCTCCCTTCCCCCTCTTTCAACCCTTACACTTCTCGTTTATTTGTATTCCTTTTTACTAAATTGTTATACTCATCAATCCGACAATATCCATATCATATTATTCACAACACATGCCAATCCTGCTCCTTCTGCCTGATTAGCCAAATTGAAGTGCCCCGCCTCTTTGTTCTTAACACAAAATTTCCACTGAGCTATCTTTGCACTTCAAGTGAAATTCCTTTCCAAAAAAATTAATAAATAAATAAATGCAACCTTCTGAATTTTTAAGGGACCAATGCTTTCTGAGTTTTTAAGGGACTAACACTTTCTGAGTTTTTATTTCTTGCATTTTTTTTTTTTTTACTTTTAACTAAATTTCCGCTGCTATTTTCTTCACATTGCTTTTTGGCATTCTCTTCCTATTTCAGTTCTTACTCCAAATGATTGATGATGTAGACCTGAAGCTTTCTGCTTGAAAAAATTTCAAAAAATTAGCATAGGTTTGATGTCTTCATGCTTGTATGCAGAGTAAAAAGGTCTTGATAGAAGTTAGAACTTGGGAGAACAAGAAGGGAAATGGCTAAACTATCTTGTGTTAGACTAATATCATTTGAATTTGTAGTTCTCAAGTATGCAAAAGGTTATCTTTTATTGTACATGAATTTTGTAAATTCACCTATATATCCCAAGAAGCTGTTGATGGAACTTCATACCAGAAATTTGAATGGTACAGGTTCTTGATCTGAGATATGCTGGCGATGTGGCTGAGAATGCAACAGCATATGTGAGCTTGGAACCATGTAATCACTGTTGGAGAAGTTATGGAAATGTCGGAGGAGGAGAGTCTGTTTTGGTTGTACATTGTTAATGTAAGCATTATTACATATATTTTTTTTTTTGTTTGAAAAGATTACATATATTTTTATTATTTGACTAATTTTAGGCAGATCTATTATCTGCGTTGTATATTTTCTCTTTTTTTCTTTAGCTCTGTCTTTCTGAATCTTATCTTGTTTAAAAGTTTCATCTTTGATTTCATCGGGTGTCTCTTAGTATGCAGAGACTGATTGTACCCCATCTCTAGTTTCTTGTTCTCGCTTGTCATTTTCTTTGTTATTCTTCTGATCATGTAGATGCCATGCGATTTGTGAAATGAATTATAGAATCCCAGTCCCATACTCCAAATCCATTCATTAATTACGTCTTGGGGTTGCACCATTGCAACTTTTGCATGAATATTGGATTGACTCAGGTGTGGATAGCTTGGGGCTACTCAACTCTATTCTGCCACTGGTTAGAGAAGCTGAGTTAATTGGCTATCCTTGAGCCTCATACGAAACTCATTCAGAAGTGAAGTTGAGTGATCATTGTAAAGACAATCTGAAAAGCTTGCCTTAACAAATCCAAAAGCACCAAAGGCATGAACAAAGAAATGTTACCTAGAAAATACGAACTCGAAATCTATATTAGACTTGCAAAGCCAACATATTAGGCATAAGATCCACCTACATTCCAAAGGGAACCATGGAGACATCTATAATGCTAAGGTGTGCCAGTTTTATGTTGTTTATGGTCTGGACGCTGTGTATATCATCGTCTCTGGCATGTACTGAAAAGCAGAAGCCGATAGGGTATGAGCAAAAATCCATGAAGGAGAGGTACGAAAGGTGGCTGACAAAATACGACCGAAGATACAAGAATAGAGAGGAGTGGGAATATCGTTTTGGAATTTACCAGTCCAACGTTGAGCTTGTCGATTTCATAAACTCTCAAAACCTGTCATACAAACTCACTGACAACAAATTTGCAGACATGACAAACTTAGAGTTTACAAAAACCCACTTGGGTTTCCAAGCTGGTAGAAATCCAAAGACAAAGTTCAGGTATGAGTGGAAGAAGGACTTGCCAACTACAGTGGATTGGAGAAAGAATGGGAGCGTAACTCCGGTCAGGGACCAAGGCAGATGTGGTATAAAACTGAGTTTATTCTCTAAAAGTGTCTGCTAACCACTTTTTTTTTTGTTTTTGTGGCTCCTGCACTAGATAGTACTGACCTATTTAGTTTGCATTCTGTCACCTTTCTTCTTAAAATCAAATACTCAATATAATTCCACTGACACAAAGCCTATGTGGATATATAATACGTATCATTCTATATGTACAGGTAGCTGTTGGGCATTCTCTGCAGTTGCCGCTGTGGAAGGCCTTCACGAAATCAAAACTGGAAAACTGGTGTCACTCTCGGAACAAGAGCTAGTGGACTGTGACGTAAATACTGGGAACCAAGGTTGCAGTGGTGGATACATGGAAAATGCATTTGATTACATAAAAAAGCATGGACTCACCACTCAAGAAGATTATCCCTACACAGGATCAGATGGCACCTGCGATAAAGCTAAACAGAAAAAATATGCTGTGAAAATAGGCAGCTATGAAACAGTACCTGATAATGATGAAAAAAGCTTACAAGCTGCAGTTGCTCATCAACCTGTCTCGGTTGCAATTGACGCCGGTGGTTTTGCTATGCAACTCTACTCTTCCGGTATCTTCACTGGCCTGCTATGTGGTAAGAGTCTCAACCATGGAGTGACAGCAGTCGGATATGGAGAAGAAAATGGTAACAAGTACTGGATTGTGAAAAACTCATGGGGTCCTAACTGGGGTGAATCTGGTTATATCAGAATGACACGTGATTCTATTGATAAGGAAGGTGCTTGCGGCATTGCTATGATGTCAAGCTACCCTGTTAAGTCTCGAAAAATGTAGTAATGGTTTATGTACGATCAAGGTTAAGTATGCAAGTATTGGATTAATAACATCAATAATACGTATGATCCAGTTATACAAAGCAAACAAGAGAGACGACAAGAATCTAATGAAACTATGGGTATTAAATTGGAATATGCACAGTACATTTCTTTATATTTCGGTCTGAATTTTGGGTTATTACATCGTACGTTGATTCATGCATGCTCTATAGTAGTCAAATTTCGTATACACATGATGAGTTTCTATAGGTATTAAGAATCGTCCACTCGAATCACAACGATCAATTTGGCAAACCAAACTTGTGTCATTATGTAATCAAATTTCAAAAGGAGAAAAAGACTACTGTTGGGAACATCTCAGTAAACTCCTTGCACAACAAAACATCACTTGGTTCTTAAACATTGATCCAAACAAACAATAAAACAAGCATTGATAAGGTACAACATAGCTCAGTAAAGTTGAGTTGTTTTATTTTCACACATTCAATAGTTTGAAGTTTATAACAATAAAGATGCTATTACATTTCCATAGTGGTGTTCACCTGACCAAAAGGTATGCTCAATCATCAATGAATGTAAATCTAACAGTGGAAAATAAAACAACTCAACTTTATTGGAAGAGAAAAATGAAAGCCTACCACTGGCTGAAAGCTACCGGAGGCTAGAGTTATCTCAAGCTGCGCTATTGGCTTATTCACGGCGTGGGAGGATCAATCTATGAAAATATGCAAGAGGTAAGAATGGGGCAAATAAAAAGACAACAAATCTTCTGGTTCAATGAGCTATGGAGCAGAAAAAAGAACTGTAAAATCAAGGATCATTAAGGACCATTAGTGAGATTGCAAAGGTTTGCAAAGGAAGATAGTAGTAAGCCAGATCTTTTTCTAACTCTACATATGTAGAAACCATGGATGTAAGAGAGCTTGAAAATATATCAGAAAATTTTAGGGTCTACAACATATTCTAGATGTTCATACAACATTTACAAACTTTGAGACATTTTGTAGCTAAGTCAATTATTCATATAAATCCTTAGCAGTGCGTCGTTTTTGATTACTTTGAATTGCATTCAAATTGTCTCCTGTATGAGCTGAATCCATCTTCATGAAATGAAAGCCCATTATATACCTATACTCTCCAGTTCCAAGGCAGCGGGAGCAGTAACTGAGACCACTTCCACCACAAGTCTTGCACCTGCACAAGTGATTAAGATCCCAGAATGTGAGCACATTCAGAGCTAGGTAGTATAAATACAGACAGACACACACAAACACATGCTTGAAACGGATCGCATTGTTGGGCCACACCACAATGTTTTCCAATGACTAAACCTAATTATTTGTTAAGTATCCATCCTAGAATTTCCCTTACAAAAGACCAACCAGATCTGAAATAACTTTACTATTTGATTATCATCATCACATCATAAATATATTAGTCAATATATATATATATATAGTAAAACTCAAAAGTCTTGAAACCTCACCATCTTGGCCATTTTCCTTTGGGTAGCATTTGCATGTCAACAGAGTTTGTCCTCCCTATCATATATTACATAACAAAATTTAAACGGAAAATTGAAAAGAATTAAAAAAAAAAAAAGATAATAAAAAGAATCTGTAAATGAACTAAGAACCTGCACATCTAGCCACAAAGGGCAAAACAGGCCAAAGAAACATCCAAATTTGAGTATGAAACATGATACGAGAACTACAAGCGAAAGTTTAAAGTAATGCTCAGGCCCGATGGTTTGCTCCCACATGGTCTGAGGTTCGAACTCCCCTAAGGTACCTACTTAGTTTGCTGGTTGTAAATTTCGGCAGGAGGCCCTGGTTTCAAGCCTTGGTCCGTAATGCGGGTTATGTACGATTTATGGGTATCAACATAAAATGGAACAACAAAAAAATGTAGAAGAAAAAAGATGAAGATGAGAGAAGTGGTGGAGCAGTGGACTCACAAGACATCAGAAATTTGCAGAAGCATCTTTTCTCGATCAGGACTGGTTCAGAAATAAGTACCCTTTAAGCTAGACTTATTTGAAGGTACAAAGTCTGAAATTCAAATTTTGCCAAGATAAAAGAAAAAACAGAGTGGTGTTAATAAGCAGTCCTATCTGCACAGAAGGAGCTTCTTTTTTTGTTTGCTACAACTAATCTGCCAAACCCCAGTGTTGATTAAGAAATTCATAAAACAAGAATGTCCGCCTCAACTCACATTCCATTTAAGTTAGATTGTTATCTAAGAACAGATTTGATCTTATTAAGTAGGGTGATATAGGTATAATTGTTCAAATTCTGTAAATCATTGATATCTTCATGCAAGTAAAACAATCCTACTGCATTATACGGATAAAGTAATATTCATAGAGATAAATTAAAAACAATTTCTCAATTTTAATTATGAATAGCTCTGAACAACTTCGGCTTCCTAATGTAAGTCGCATACTTCAGAATTTGCGGTTGGAAAGTTTTGGAACTCAAAAGCTCTATCTAGAGGAAAAATCAATGATAGAGGCACTTTCAACAGCCATTCTGATAAGATATTAATTTTTGGGGTCTTCTATTGAGGCACCCACATAAAAACTAAATGAGAAAACCAGCTCGTTCTTATGTCAAAATGAAGTGAATCCAAGCAATGCAAAATGAGAAAGGGAAAATCTAGAATACCAGTCTCTACATAAGAAGAAAGAACGAGAGATACCTTTTCCCTGACAAAAGTGGCAATTAATCCTTCCACTCCCCGTGCAAATATCACAAGGAGGATCCGGGGTCTTTCTTACTTCTTTACGAACATTTGACTGCGCCAGAGAAAGGTGATAAAAAAATTAGTCACATGACGCAACGAAGAAATTGAATTGAACAGTTCCACCCCTTTGATAGAAAGTACTAAACTCGATGTCGATAAGCTTAGGATATTTGCAACCATGGTTTAAAGTGTTATGCCATTGTATTTTGTTAAACTTCCAAAGAACTATAATATCAATGCATGATACTTTACAGATTGTTCACTTTTGATAAAGAAAGCATGCTGATACAGTCATTCTATGAGCAACACTTTATGTGATAATAAACACAATCATATCACAGCAATTACCTACTAATGATAAGAATCCTAATCATTATATCAATTCTTATCATTATATCATACTCAAAACAATAACGATCAAAAGACTACAACACATAAACATTGCAACAAAAGGAATCATAAATAGTACAATCACATAAGAAAAGATCAGTATGAAATTACATAAGCGTTACTGTTAAAGGGGACAATAATAAAACCTAAAAAGTCGAGAGGTTGGTTCAGTTCACAGTCCACTTTTCACCGTGTTGTTAGTTATTTATTAAAATCACTTAACTGTAGATGAGTAATCTTAACATTTTCCCTCCAAACAGTCGGGACCTTCAATACTTCTGAATTCTTTTGGCCTCTTCATCGGCCTACTTAACAAACCGGCCACAAGAATTAAGAGAAAAGAAGAGATCATCCTGTCTCAGTCCCACAGTGGCAGAAAATACCCCTCTGGATCTTCCCATCATTGCTGATCTCAGACAACCCGCAATCCATCTCCACCATCCAACTCCATTTTTCTCTTCCAATTTCATAATCCAAAAGATTTCCACTCAATATCATAGGCCTTCCCCAAGTCCATTTTAAAGACTAAAGCCTTCTTCTTTCTTACCTCATCAACCACCTCTACATTTCTCCCACACATTCCTGAACGTCGAGGCCAAAACCTTAGCAGTAATGTCGTACAACCTTGTCACCAAACTAATTGGAATAACTTCCATAATCGTAAACTGTCTGATGATTCAGTACTTAAAAAACTTATGTTGTGTTTCGAAATGTGGATAGAAAATGACAGATAAGAATTGGGATTTGGTTATTTGTTTCAAATTCATTAGAGAATCTAGAACATTACCTACATATAACTATCCGAGACTACTTGAATCAAGAGTTCTTATTTTTCAATCCAGAACCAGACCCTATTTTTTTTCTATGTTTCCTTTGTCACATGTAACACATTCATATCCCAAAATCGAACCAACAAGCTAATACTACAAAAATTCTGACAGCAAAACATCAAGTTCAGCAAACCCAAAACAGAGAGAAAGAGAGAAAAGAGAAGAGTGGTATGGAAATGTTTAAACTCTTGAAGTAACTTGCCTCAGTGCGGACGACCCAAGAGGGCTTGGAGAAGGAGAGTCGGGGCGACGGGTCTGGATTCCGTGGGGGAAGAGCACCGTTGGAATTTGTGGCTTCCAATCGGACGGTGGTTACTGGGCTCAGGACGATTCTGAGTGCCATCAGCGCCCACTGCTACTAAGCTTGTCGAAGAAGGCGGCAATGGGAGAGGAATGAATAGAGCTACAACTCCCCCAGTACAGACATTCTTCTATAGTTCTATAGACCCACAATCGAATTATAACTTGCCACGTGTACTGGTTATAGGAATGAAGTGCCATTTTCTCAAGCGGGATTCATGTTCTCAACGGTGAATTTCAAGTCATATACATGCACAACTTATATTGAAAGAGTACTCTGATATCATGATAAAGTAATCAGTAATGGACTTCATAACCGAAATCAATTCTCACCCAAATCCTATATAAACTCATAAGGAAAGTCCTCACTGTTTCATGTAGGATTATTTCAGATTTTCGCATAACCCTTGGATATAGCCGTCTCAAACTTTTCGGAAGCCCTGTGCGAAAGCTTAAAATGTGGCACTCCAAGCTTTAGTCTTATATGAAATTTATACTTGAACAAACTCACAATATAAAATCAAATAGCCAACAATATATGATCAATGATACTTTATTAGATGAGCCTACAAAAGAGGCTAAATAGTCAATACAAGTGTAAAGTTTGTAGCAAAAATAATTATAAAAAGGGAGATGCTTGATCTAAAACCCTCAAAATAATACGTTCTTCCAGCCAAGCTGATTGATATTCATTTGAAAATCCATCTCCTTTCCTTCTTAGCTATATCTTAGGTAGGGTAAAACGTGACATGTCACACTGGCCAGAAACCTAGAATACCTTCAATACATATTGTATAATGAAAGCGCCGAGAGTCCTTCGTTTCCTTCTCCAAAATCAAAGTGATTCCACCATGTAAGGACTTGATCCAGTTAGTTATGCATCAGTAAGTAAACTATTATTAGAACGGTTTTTCAGTACTTTTGATCACATTCTTCACCATTTTTCAGAAAATCAAGCTCGCTCGATTCAAGGAACTCTTTTATTGGTAAGTTCTCCTACGTACATAATGGGACATACTCGAATTTCGGAGAAATATCATGGTTTATGTTGATCATGTTAACATAGAAATTAAATCTCCTGATCGATGCTGCGTCTATATCTATCAGTAGAACTATAACAGCTACTACTTCATCTAGCCAATCCATTTCTTAAATTATACATGGCCCCTGTTGATCCCTCAAGCTAGTTGAATCTTGGAATTCTTAGTTATGTAGATTTGCAAAGCTGTTGAAGCTCTGGGATCTCATTGAGTACTCCTTTATGAGTTTGGAAAATAAGGACTCTTCTCTCTCTAGTAGCTTGGCTGGCGTGTCGTATTCTGCAATCCTTCCTGTATGCACAAAATCACTTTTATAAGTTCTCTTTCAATAACCTAGTACTGTACGTCTGTAATTTGTGCATGTGGTTTATGATTTCGGTATATAAGCAAGCATGCTAGCATATGTGTGTGTGTGTTTTTGCTTACCATCGCTAAGGACCAAAACGAGATCACTGTCTATAACTGTGTGGATTCTGTGAGCTATTGTAACGACAGTTCGATCTTTGAATTCTTGGCTGATGATTTTCTGGATCACCCCATCAGTTGCAGAATCAACTGATGCGGTTGCTTCATCCAATACCAGAATTCTGCTTTTCTTGAGCAATGCTCTTCCAAGGCAAACTAACTGTCTTTGGCCCGCACTCCAATTTTCTCCATTTTCGACCACTGTCAAATTCATACATGTAAGAAGGTATTGCATAGAGATTGATCTGTTCTATATAAGAGTCCAAATTAGTGAATCTAACCTGATGCTTCCAACTTCTCTTCCTTTGCACGCACTAGATCACCTAGCTGACATTTATCTAGAGCCTGAAAATTTGGGAATTTAGTTTCAGTAAAAGACGATGCAAGTATAACCAATCATTTATAGCTTGTTAAAGGAGTGTAAGCGTGTTTGTCACACGATAGTCACCTCTTCAACGAAGTTAAATCATCTGTACCAAGGATAGATATAAAACTTAAAAGTTTTTGTCCTATTTCAAAATTCGATTCAAAGGTTTTTAATTTCTTGGCCAGGCCATTTCAGGTACTGCTTATCTGATCAGAATAATTACCTCCCAAACATCACTGTCAGAGTATTGCTCTAGTGGGTCGAGGTTTCCTCTCACTGTTCCTTCAAACATTGTTGGGTCCTGAGGAATGATGCTAAGCCTTGATCTTAAATCATGAAGGCCGATTTTGCAAATGTCTACATCATCAATTATAATGCTTCCTTCTCTAGGTTCAACTATCCTGAAAAGGGCCTGTATGAGGGTTGATTTCCCACTGCCCGTCCTTCCTACAACCCCAACTTTGTTCTGTCCCGGAAATGTGCAGCTAATGTTTTTTAGGACAGATGGGAGATGTTCAGCATAACGGATCTGCAAGACAGTTAAATGCATTACGATGAGTCTAACACACGTCTGTGAAATCTTTTGGTTGATTGTTGAACTCCCACTATTTAAAATTTTCCACAGACACTTGCCTGTAGATTTTTGAAACAAATTGTTCCAACTTGCGGCCAGTTGATTGGTGGTTTGCTATCTTCAATTACAAGAGCTGCTTCACTTGTTAGATTTGAGTACTGCAAAATTCTTTCAACTGAGATCATCTTATTTTCTGCATTGCACATGTTCCATATAACTGAAGCTTGCAAAACATTCAAGTTTATTCCATACGTTACTGCCAACCCTGCAATGCCTGTTTGTATGAAAAAAAAAAAAAAAAAAAATTAGTTCTGAATATCTGCTCTGCTTATAACTCAAAAGTTCATTTGCTAATTAAGAAAGTCAGAACACTAATTAAGTAATAATTTAGTGCACAGTCACAGTACATGAATGAGATATATGATAATGTCTGCTCCATGATTTTCCTAGAAATTTGATTTCCCTTCATCCAAATAATGATTCTTAACTGATTCCACCTTCAATAATCAATATCATGATGGTGTTTAGTTTTTGTGAATGCTGTTGATACTCACTTGGATTAATAACTCCTTCAGGGAGGGTCACCAATAGAAGCAATGAGAAGGCAAACACGAAGTTGGAGAGTATATTTAGTCTGAAAGAAAGCCATTCCATTGCTGACACATTATGAAACCATGGTCTTGAGTGGCTGTCAATAAGACTGAGGTTTGCATCACTAAATCGGTCTTGTTGGTCAAAAGCACGGATTGTTGCTGCTCCTGCCAATGATTCCGCAAAGTGGTGGAGGATGGGAGCTCTTTGTATGCCTGATAACCGTGCCAGTTCTCTTGCTGTTGGTATGTAATATTGCTGATTACATATTATATTTTAAGTCAATAGTCATATTTGAGAGCATTCACCCACATAAAATGCTAGAAAAAATAGTTATTTAGTTTCCATTCATACCATGCATTTTTTTTATTGCATTTATATTAGATTGTTTCTCTGATATCATTGCTTAGTGGTTTTAAATGTCGTTCCTCATTACAGATCATTGAAAATTTTAATTATTTAAGTTTTAGAACTATGTATTGTGATTATATACCATGTAATATATAATGGTTAAAAATATTTATCAGTAATATTCTTATTTATACTAATGACTTGAATATTTAGATGCCATACAAATCAAATTTGCAATTGTTTTTGAGTTTTTAGCTTTGCTCAAAATTAAATATTCATATACAGATTGATTATAGACTGAAAGGAGCTAGAAGTCCTTACCTGATACCATATGCAAATTGCAGTTACAGGAATGAATATCACGAACACTTCCCAGGCTACTTGCGACATCACTGCAATGGTCCCTAGAATCTGTATTATTGAGAAAGCACACCAACCTAATCTGGTTGCCATTTCCAAATCTAACACACTTTGATCAGTGGATGCCTGCAAAATGAAATAAAGAACATTTACTTTTGAAGACACATGCAGTCGCACGCGCGCACACATACACACGCAGATATACTTAAAGAATCTAAAATAGTCCTGGACTTATATACCTTGTTCTTGGTGCTTTTAGGATTCACATGCAGCATTAAATTTCTAGTGGTTGACCCATGCATCTAGTTATTTTCTATATGCTTCTTCAGTTTACTTCTTCTAGTTTCTAATTCAATGACATCTGATTTTATTCTAAACCAATATTAGAACTTAAATACTGTCAGTGTCTTCATTTTTTGTCGTAAGACTGTCAGCTTCTATGTATCTGGATAATTAGTTTCATTCCATGAAATGACAGTGGTCCCTCTAAAGAATAATGTGAAGTGCGCATCATTCATATGTTTCAAATTGTAACTTACCCGGTTTAAGATTCTTCCAGTTGGTGTTGAATCAAAAAAAGACATTGGCGCTCGGAGTACACTATGTAGCATAGTTGTGAAGAGCTTTTGTGCTGTTGAAAGTCCGGCTACTGCTACTAGCGATGCACGCAGCAGCACACATAGTGAACTTCCAACAGCAAGTAGTACATAAACAAGTAATGTGAACTTTATTCCCACTTTAGGCTCCGTCTCAATTGAGGGAGGAGAAGCCCATGCCATCCAATAGTTACTAGCTACCTGCAGTACTTGGAAAGATGACTGTGCCAAGATTATGATTGGAATTAGCACACCACCTTTCACAGTTGTCAAATACGACCAGTAAACTTCTTTTCCAATGCTTCCTTTCTCTCTCTCTTCATCTTGAACCAATTTTCCTTCTTTTTCAGTAATCTCTAGAGAGAGATTATGCTCAGATTCCTGTCGTGTCTGTTGAAGTTCAGCATCTGAAGTGGACTCTATATTGGGTTCACTCTCAGGTGTTGGATCCTGAGTAGTTCTGCTGCTATTTTCAACTGTAAGGATTGACTCTAGAGCTCGGCTATGAGCACCAACCAAAACTTCAAAGCCTGTATTTTGTTTTAGAAGCTCTTCAAAGCTTCCAGCTTGCACAATCTTTCCATTTTGCATCACCTGTTGAAAACCCAATTTAGTTTTGGTTTGGTAGATTCTTAGAACTCGTGACTCATAAGTCGACTTGATCACAAACCATGTATGCATAAAGTTACTTTCTTACCAAGAGAACAGTATAATTTTCACTAGGATCCTAATTAACTTTTAGGGAGAGTTTCTTAATTATTACAAGTAGTCATCCAATCAGAAGATAGGGTTCTCTTCAGTAACAAGTCTAGCCTTCCGGTCAATGTCTGGTTCTTATATAGTTTCCATAGTTCATTATTCTCTTAAATGACCAAGTAAATGCAGAGAGAGTTTATTTTGTCTTTCTTACCAGAATTATGTCCGCTGCCGGGAGAAACTCAACCTGGTGAGTGACATATAGAGTGGTCTTCTCTCTGAGAAGACCCATCATGCAGTCCTGCAACGTATAAAATCATAATCAATTTCAAAAATTCAAAAGGATGTGGCTTCAGAGTACAAGATAGTAAGATACTTTAAAGACAATACTCATAATGTGGTTCGTGAACAGGAAGTCCAGGAAGTCTAACCTCAAAGAGTTGGGTGCCTGTGTGAGCATCAACAGCACTAAAAGGGTCATCGAGTAAATATATATCAGCATCCTGGTAAACTGCACGAGCAATTTGTATCCTTTGTTTCTGTCCTCCACTCATATTAATTCCTCTTTCTCCAATTTCTGTTAGATCTCCACAAGAGAATAGCTCAAAATCCTTTTCCAATGCACATGCTTTTACAGTTCTGTCATACTTGGCCTTGTCGTATGCATTTCCAAAAAGAATATTCTCCCTGATATTTCCTGTCAGAATCCATGGAGATTGAGGAACATAAGCCTTTGTACCGCTGATCTTCACTGTCCCTGACAACTTCTGAATTTCTCCAAGAATGCATGACAGAAGGCTAGACTTCCCTGATCCTACAGTCCCACAAATTGCCACTTTCATACCCCTCTTCACTTTTAACTGTATTCCATCAAGAGTTGTGTTGCTTGGCTCAATATTCCAGCCAAATTTTCCATTTTCTATCTCAATGGAGTTTTCCATTTGATCTTTTGGAAAATACCCAATGGCATCCTGCTGAATTTCATCTTCCATGAGATAAGAAGCTACTCTATCCGCAGATACTTTTCCCTGTGCAATCGCAGAGAGCAGGTCAGGTAGATTGAATATAGGGTCTTGTAACATTCTGAAAGTGGCCAGTGCTGATAAAACTCTCCCTGCTGTGAGGTCTATGCCCATCAGCATACAAGCCCAGAAAGTGACCACAGAGATAAATGTGGGTGATCCCCAAAAGACGAAAGCGGTAGTTGCTGACAGTCGTAGTGACTTCCATAGCCAACCATACTCTACTTTCCTCAAACTTTCTAACTTTTGAAGGAACTGACTGTCCCATGCCTGAAGTTTGATTGTCTTCATGCTTCGAAGAATTTCTGAAGTGGCTTTCATCCTGTTGTCCTTGGCTTCCATGATCCTAGTCTGATATCTTTTCTGGAGATTAGTCATCGGTATGTTGCAAAGCAGTACTGCCAAAGTTGCAGCTAATGCAGCTAATGAACCCATGCCTAGATTTGTATGAAGAATGTAGATTGCCAAGGAAATTTGAATAGGCATCATCCATATTATGTTTAAGTACCAGATGAAGTCCGTGATTCTTTGGATGTCTACACTCATATAGTTGATGACCTCTCCACTAGTGTGGCTTTGGCGGGATAGGCTTGATAGACGTAAGCCTTTCTTGAAAATTTGAGATATCAGAGCAGCTCTAAGGCGAAGCCCTAGCTGTCGAGCCCCAAAAATCCATTGCCTCTGTGCTATTGTTTCAACCATCTTAGCTCCTAGAAAGGCAAGTGCAAGAAAATAGCCACTCCCTAAGCTTCGAGTTTTCTTCTCAGTCAGAAAGTTTACAAAGTCATCAATGAGATATGGACCAACATATGATGAAACAGCACATATAACAGCAAACAATGCATTGATTGCTGCTTTCTTCCTGATAAATAAGTATATTGTCTTGTAGATTTCTGGGTTTGTGGTTCCATCTCTCTCCTTAACATTTTGCAGTCTCTCATCAAAAGAGTGAGACAGATACTCAGCTGAGTCTTTGATATCGACATCTGGGATTTCTTCCTGGTCTATGGGTTTCTTGACTCCAACAGCAAACAAAGGGTTGAGCCAAGAGAATGTGACAAGTTGGAGAAGAGTAGCTTTTCCATATGGAGATTCTCGTCTTCCTTCTGATTGTTTATCACCTTTGCCATTTAGAAGTGGTTCACTGATTCCATTTGGGATGGTGAGAGTGAGTCCTGTCTTGCCTTGAATTGAAATAGCAAATAGGCAGGCGGATGCAAGGACAATTATGAAGTCAGCATAATCACGTAACCGAAGCTGACCATGGTATGTGATACGGAAGTGAGTATCAGCAGCCACAGAGATGATGGACAAGATGAAGCTGCAAAACCACCATGCTCTTAATAGCCAAGGAAACTTGATGGACTTGATATTCACAATCTGGTATACTGTAATCGATGATATTGCCCATGATACCACTTGCATACCCTCAGATGAAATTGCACGAACTTTATGATTGCAGTAAGTCACACTTCCATTTAGCAACAGCAGCAGCAATATGAAATGAGTTACCATCAGTAAAAAGCAACAAGCTATGCTGATCTTGTAAATGGTGCTGAATCTTATGCCAATGCCGGTGCCATGCTTCTCTGTGCCTAGGTCTGGGAAATTTGTTCTTTGTTTGCAGATCTCGCCCATGCTTTTTTGTAAATAATACAGTACTAAGATGCCAAGGAAACTAACTTGCATAACTATGCTAATGTGCTCACACAAGCAGGGATAGTTTTGCTGGAGCCATTCTGTCTGAAATTCAAGCCTGCTGAAATCTGTCACAGATGATACAAATCAAATTGAGGTATTATTCTTTCCAACGGTAACAAATCATAATAAGTTTGTAAAAAGTTGAATTTTTATTTTCATAATAAGTACAGTTTTGTAAAATTACATGAACTGTACATGTAAGTTATGACTACTGTTATGACTATCTTACAAACGCTCTATGGTAGGCATATTACAAGTTGCAGTTGCAGTTACAGTTAAGCAGTTCTTTAATCTGTACAGTACATGTTTGCAATTCTGAAAAAAGGTAATAGCTTTTTCATTTCCCTGGTAACATTTTTCTCCATTTCATGAGATGCACTAAAACTCAATTTGAGACTATGCCAGTTCTGTTGAATATCTATTGTCTTGTTTTGAACTTTGTTAGAATGCTTGACGGTCGTCTATCTCCTTCACATGCATAAAACTTAACATGACAAGTTGGACTTGTAAGACATGCATCCTTATACAATAGAATCTTCACCTCTAGCTATCACAATGAACCTAGGATATATTGTCAATTATGATACAAAGAGATAGCAGGGTCATCGAAGGTCATCGACATAGTCCAAACATAGACATTCGGGCAGTGACTAGTAGTACTCTTTTCTGGCCTTCATATATAAGTTATGATTTTATATTTTGTTTCATTTTTATGAGTTTATATGTATATTGTGTATGATGCAAATTATGTTCTAAGAAGGTGAACATATATGGAGCAAACTTAACTGCTAACTATTGTCAGTTGTAGGAAATCTATGAAAATAGGGAGGCTGAATAATGGCTCTGAAGGGTCCTGAACCAAATAAAAACAGGAAATAATCACTATAGAAGATGTTTTATTGGTTTTTTTTTTTT
Organism: Rosa rugosa; assembly: GCF_958449725.1. Lineage (NCBI taxonomy): Eukaryota > Viridiplantae > Streptophyta > Magnoliopsida > Rosales > Rosaceae > Rosa > Rosa rugosa. Next base: position 26,329,999 of record NC_084825.1, read on the forward strand.
TAAGGAAAGAATGAATCCACTTGTTAAGGAAAAACCTCATTGCAACCAGAATTAGTAAAAAAGAATAAATGAAAATGAACTACTTTTTTTTTTATGAGGATGAAAATGAACTACTTGACCTTTGGTGATATCACCAAAAGAACTTGGTGACAAGAAAGACAGCAAGAAAGACAAGAAGAAGAACAAGAACTAAAGCTGATCAAATGTTCGTGTAGTTCCTCTACTTTCAAAGCAAGATATACTCTCTTTCATCATGCATGTATCTATGTGTCAAGTGATATATTCATGAGCAACTACTTTGAAACTGGTATATATGAAGAATTACTTACTCATTGCTATGCTTAAATCGAACATGTCTTCCCAGACCATATCTGCTTCTCTCCGGCTTAAACTTCAGCCTCCCTCCTAGTTTTGCTGACTTCAAGATTCCCAGACCACCAATATGATAAGCCTTCCCAGACTCGATTATAAAGAAAGTTTGAGGAGCAGGAAATGGCAAATATCCGAGATCATTTTCAAATTTTAGGTCGCCAGGACCACGAAGATAATGAAGGTTTCAGAGAGAGTGACAGGATAACAGGAAGAATCTAATTCGGTGAGCACAAGAGTAGATGTAGGTTGTGTATACAGCAGTTACCCTTTGTGTGTGTATATATCTGTGGGTACTACTCAAGAGTGAGTGTATGGTTTTGTTGTTTGTGGTGAGTGTGTGTGTGTGTTATAAGGGTAGGGTTTGGGGGTTTATCACGTGAGGATTTTGAAATGGGGACGGTCATTTTGGCTGGTTATCTGGGACTTTTTTTTTTTTTTTTTTTTGAGAAACTGTCGGTTATCTGGGACTTATTATGAGGTTTTAATGTTTTATATACTCAACTTATCTATACTATTTTCACCCGAGAAAAAAAAAAACCCAAAAAAAAAACTTATCTATACTTTTTTTTTTTTTTTGAATACGGGCAGAGGCTCTGTTATATACTCAATTTATTTGTACTATATTTTAAGAGAAGATGGTTTGTCAATCATAACTGAAAATTTGAATTCAAATACCCCTTAAATATTGAAAAGTATAGAAAATTTATTTAATATGAGAGGTAATAACGTCAAATTAAAAATAAAAAATAAAAAAAAATTAAGACTAGAAAAAACTATTTAACCACTCACTCCACTTTTTATAACCACCCACAGCTTACACCATCGGGTGTGTGAGATTTCTAGTTAAATTGAACAAGAAGCATGTGAGAAACAATAAACAAAGTGTTATCTATGAATATGATGCGTCTAAGGAAGTGGAAAAGAAACAACACCCACCAATCATGTAAGCAAATAACTAGCTAGTGCGCTTGACAAAGTCTCAAGAAGCAATCATAGGTTGTCAGTGAAGAAATCAATTCGTAATTGGTTAAGTTTTGGTTGTCTATACTTGTTTGAGATAAACTTCTCGAGAAATGATTATGTGTATTTGATTTACTACGCTATTCATCCATATATTTATTTGATACATATATTTTATTTTTTAGAGAGATTGTTTTGTTGGACTCACATAAGACGTACAATGTATCAAAAGCACAAATGGGGACATGATACAACTTAAACTCTAAGTATCAAGTTGCAATTTAGCTCTACGCTCTATCTCACCACAACTTGGACTAACCCTAATGGCTTATTACAATATCTAACTTTCTTTTGATGTAGATCTACTTCAACTTTTTTTGTCTGTTAGTTAAACCAAGCTTCTTTTCGATTGAAGACTTGACCATATGTATTATGATATAATATCAGAAAACATTAGAGCTGCCAATGGACTCTCCAGTCATAATAAATAACATTGAAGAGTTGAATTTTGTGTGTGGAATAGTCGCATTATGTATAATATTTTTACTTTCAACAGTTATATAGTAGTTACGTGGACAATAACATGGAATTTGAGACAAAAAGAGTGGCGGCAACTCGTCATGTGATCAAATTTTAAAGTTGTACGTGGTGTCGTTCTTGAAACTCTTTTATTACTCTAAGCTACCTAGCCCACTAGCATGTGCAGGAAACGTGAAGATATAAAGGTGTGAGATCAGTGTCTAAAATTTTTTATCACCTCATTCCCAAAAAAAAAAAAAAAAAATTTTATCACCTAGTGTGATGGCTTGGCTTTTTGATGGTGGAAAATCCTTAAAGCCAGAGCACTAGAAATTTGATGCCATTTCTGGTGTCTTTCGTCACATTGTAGTAACTCTGAAAAGATCAGCAGTCATATGAGCTTTATATGGCAGTGCTACTCCAATCTCGAGCTAATGAGCTGAGGAAAGTCAGGAAACTATGCTTATAATATATCATGATGATATACTTGTTTATTTTACTCTGATGGGATTAGAATGTCTTTATTGAATTTGAGTTTCATTAAGATTTTCGATTCCAATACATTAATATGCATCCAAACAATTCTGAAGCGCTGATCCAGGGACTTTGTCAGGAATATATTGGGATATACTCTAGAGAATCCCCATATCTGTATATAAGAGATATTGTCACATATAAGTATATATGTGTTCCTTTCTTAAGTGCCTTGCGTTCTACTTGAACCACTAAACAATTTAACTTGTAAGGTCGCCATGGAACAATTCTTAGATTCACCACTAGGGTGAACGAGCATATTCACCCCATTGTCGATTAAGGCATAATAACTTTATAATTTTCAAATCCGACCATTCATGTTGTATAACGTAATATAAAGATTAACTCTGTAAAAAACCAATTAAATTGAAGACCTTTTAGTTATTCATTTCTATGAAATACATGGACGGTTCATCATAATAGTAGTAAGTGTTGTTAGAACCATCCATTTGTTTAATTCAATTAGATAATTAAACGATTTTTGATTCGATTGATTTTTTACAGAGATGATCTTTAAAGGCTTATTTAATATATGCACCGTTGGATTATAAATTTATTAAGTAAAAATATGTTAATCGATAATGGAAGTGAATATGCTCGTTCACCCTATGGGTGAATCTAAGAATTGTTCGTCACCGTGCATGTGAAATATATATATATAGGATTTTTCTCAGGTGCGGACGGATTTCCGGTTTTCACCCACTTTCCGATCATATATTTTGATCTTAACCGTTCAGTTTTTAGGTCCTAATGTATAGATCAGCTCTGCAAAATTTCAGCCAATTTGGTGATCGTTAGAGCATTCAAAACTGCAATTTACACAAACGAACCGAAACCGTTCGTGTACATTGTTGTAATTTGCAGTTTTAGATGCCTTAACGATCACCAAATTGGTTGAAATTTTGCAGAGGTGATCTATACATTAGGACCTAAAAACTGAACGGTTAAGATGTGAAAATGTGATTGGAAAGTGGGGGAAAACGGGAAATCTGTACTGTCCGCACGGTACGTACATCCGCATCGTAGCCGGACTGTATATATATATATATATATACAGTGGCGGATCTAGGAAGTGAGGTTGGGGTGGGCTAATTTAGCACTTACTCAAAAGAATTTTTTTTTTGATCTATGAAGAATGTTGAAATTAGATTTTAAAAGAAATTTTTATTAATATATAATGTTATAACTAAAAAAAGAAGGAAGAAGAAAATGAGGAAAGAGCAAAAAGAAAAATAAATAAATAAATTACAGGCAATGCAAGATTAGATTTGCCTTTAAGGGGGAGAAATATTACAGATATACTTATAGAAATGTTGTAACTAAAGAGGAAAAAAAAAAAAGAGAAGTTAATGGGGAAAGAGAGGCAAGATTTGCAACCAAGGAGATTCGAACGAAGTAAAGGCTATAATGCCTGAAGATAAAGCCAAAACAAGTACAAACTACAAAGGCAAGATTTGCATTTAGTGAGATTCGAACCAAGGAAAGCCTGAAGATAAAGGCAAAACAACACTATACTTTGCCAATTGAACCAAACCTACATTTATGGAGATCATACATGTAGTAGCTAAAATATTTTAAGGATTTCGGGTTGGGCTATAGCCCAACCAGCCTCTCAAGTAGATCCGCCCCTGTATGTATATATATATATATATATATTTATTCTGGACGATAATATAACTCCCCACCCTGATGTCGTGAGATTTAAACCCATGACCCCTACGATGTTAGTTAGGCCAGCTAACCAACAAGTCACGGCTCACCGACCATGCATGTGATATTGAGCCTGAGAGACACTTATGCCTGGCTTTGCCTCCGGAAGATCGAGGCTAATCGGTCAATCATGACCGCCACCAATTAACTACGACCTTATGGACATTCCATCCTTATTTGCCTCTCAAAATTCCAGTTAAAATGATACATAGGTATGATGGGAGCCGGATCGAATTCATGTCAATGTTTTAAAAGTCGCTAGGAGGTAGGTGGGCAGTGGAAAAAGACCTACCATCTAGGTGCCTAGACAGCGCTTAGGTGGGTGCCTATTTTAATTTAATTAGATAGATAATACATCTATACTATAATAAAGAGAATAGAATTTGCTCTCCTGAGACGGATATAACCCTCAAATATTAAAAAAATTTAGAAATTGAAATAACCAACAGGAACAATAATGTCAATAAAAAAATATACTAAAATAAAATAAATAATATATTGTTGTAGGAAACTGTTTTGATTAAAAAATTACCCACTTCCTTAAAAAAAAAAACTACCCACATACTTTCCCTTTCCAAAAAAAAAAAAACCACAAACACACACATGGAGTGTGGGTACATGCTAGTACAACATAAAAATAAGTACAATCAAAACAAAAAACTATACTTTCAATTATACTACTTTGAAAATATAATAACTTTTTACTCAAATAAGAAGGTATGCTCACCTAATGAACAGTTTTTAAGGGATTGTGAGAGACAGTGAATCTGATGACGGAAAATAAATGCATAATTTTAAGTTGTTATAATTTCAACCTTTTAATTTAGTACATATGATTGAGATGCATTTGTCTCTCACTGTCCCTTAAAACTGTCATTTAGGTGAGCAGGCTCATACAAATATTTACAAATTAAAAGTCGTTTTTAAAGTTATTGTCACGCCCCGAATTTTGAATAATCAATTCAAATCCGAAACATGAATAATAACAAATTACAACTAACATCCTGAATTTTTTTCTCACAAACAACCACACTTCACAACTCTCAAATTTACAATAACCCAAATCCTCAAGTTATTTATTACAGCACACTCCCACCAAATCAACTTGTAAGGCTCAAATGAGCTTAACTCGCCTCACTATTACAATTGCTGTAAAACTATAACCATTGCTCTAACCGCACGATCACCGTCCTGGTTCTCCTGTCCTGTAGGATTACCCGCTACACAATTTGAATAGTGTACCGGGAGTTGCAACAACACAAAACCCGGTAAGCTTTTTACAGCCAGTATGAGTAAACAAGAAAGAACTGTTGATTTATTAAATTACAATTCAAGTAAAATTCAACAGTATTACGTCTGCAAAGAGACATCAAACCACTAATGGAAAACCACAAGGAATACATTTTCACAATCCTCAAATCACAATACACCACACTGGTCCTGCAAACACCCAACCCACATAACACCACTCTGGTCCATCCCAATAACACGTTAGAGCTCTAACTGCCTCGTTACCTCTGACACCTTGGCCTAGGGTCAAGCAACGGCAAAATACTTCGGTTAACACTATAACCGTCGCGCTTTGGACATCCCCGTCCTCAGCACCATATACTTCGGTTAATAATAAACCGTCGCACTTTGGACATCCCCGTCCTCGGTACACAACTTCGGTTAATAATAAACCGTCGCACTTTGGACATCCCCGTCCTCAGTACACAACTTCGGTTAATAATAAACCGTCGCACTTTGGACATCCCCGTCCTCAGTACACAAACACTCCGGTTATCCATAACCGTCAAACTTCGGACACCTCGTCCTCAGAATCCTACATTCTCCAACTCTATACATACTCCAATGTAAATCATGAATATTAACAAGAACTCATCAATCATGATCATCACATATAAATATGATAAGTCAAATTTCAATTCATAGTATTTTAATCATCCCAAATTCCACACTCTTCAATGTCACACCATTCCACATATAATCACGTAAATATATATATACGTAATCACCCACTCAGGAATGACCACTAATACCAACTATAGTTCACACAAGAAAATCGTGAAATTCATTTTGTATAATAAAAATCATTTTACTTACCCATGGACCGTAATTGATCAAGTCCATATGATTTTAAAACAAATATTTATTTCATAAATATTTTCACGCAATTACGACAAAATAAGGTAATTAAATTTATTCGGTTCGTAATATGAACCACGTGAGGTTTACTCACCTCTAATCCCGCTGCGTCTTCTTAACAGCTCAAAATACAATCCACAATCGTCCACCAACTCAAACCGTCAATCACCTAGTCCAATAAAGATCTTGACTTAGCCAACAACTCAAATATGTAATTAAACGACGATCCAACGCTCAGATTCAAATTAAACGATGATCCAACGGTCGGATCTGAATTTAATGATGATCCAACGGTCGGATCCTCACGGATCGCCTTTAGGATCATCCTCCAAAATTATCACGAAGATCCAACGGTCAGATCTTCCTGAATCGCCTTTACTAACATCTCCACAAAATTATATGAAAATCCGACGGTCAGATTCTCACGAATCGCCTTCCGAATCACTATTTCTCAATTATACGAAGATCCAACGGTCGGATCTTCGCCCGTGACCTCACAAGGTCACCGGGACAGTCATACGATCAACATATCCAAAATTGAAGCAAAACCGATGGTCAGATCTTCACAGATCGTAAACCGAAGATAAACGTAAAAACGTTAAATAGTAACGTCAAAACGTAAATCCACTATTTATCAACTTTTTCTAACATGACCATGTTATATATCAAAACGCTCGTATGGATGCATAGATCATCGCCTAGATAATGAAAACTCGAAATATAGTCTGATGCGCCGCCACAAGCGGTGGTCAGTGGGCGGTCAACGCGGCGGTCAACGCCGGTCAACCACCTCAGATGGCAAAGTGACCAACTACAAACTGGTTCAAAATGAAAGGGTGGTCGACTTCCATACCTGGAGCTAAGCCTGGTTCGGCCTAGATTGTCCTAGATCAAGCGTTGAAGTCGAATTAATCCTGTGCGTCCGATCAGATTTCAGATTAAATCAGGGACGTCGAAAAAGTCAAACCATGATCTAGCGTTCTATACACAAAATCGTGATGAAAGGCTTACATAGGGATGATCAGGGGGAGGAGGAGATCACGAAAATGGGGAGGATCGGCCTGTGCAACGCCGGAAAAGTGGTTTTCCGGTCGGGTCGGGTTCACCTGGCTGGGGTGTCTTCGATCTCCATCTGGGGGCAGCGGCGGGGCAAGGCGACACCGAAGGGAGGCCGGGCTTGGAGCGGCGATCACCGTGGTGTCCGGGTCCGGAGCTGGAGGTGGCCGGAGGGGGGTGAAAAAGCCGGGTCGGGTCGAGCTCGACCCGCCGGGTCTGAGGGGAAAACAGAGAAAACGCGGGGACTGTTCCGCAATTTCAACATGTTTTCGTCCTTAATGAAAAATCAACATTTTTTTGATATTTATAGAAAATTCCCAATTTTCAAATATTCATAACTTATTCATACGAACTCCGAATAATGCGTTCCACATGTCCACGAACTCGTATCGACGAGCTCTACAACTTTCATGAAGGAAGTTTTCCCAAATTTTGAACGTATAAAAAGTCAACTTTGTTGACCCCCTAAAAACGTTCGTTTTCGAAAATAAAATCGTTCGAACTAATTCCACAACTTCTCCAAGCTTCGTACTCGCTCCTACTATCGTGAAATCATTTCTAAAAATCCACGGAATTTAATTTGGATTTTCCGGGGTATTACAGTCTACCCTCCTTAAAGAAATTTCGTCCCGAAATTTGAGCGTAAGTCAATTCCTCTCGATTAAGGTTGACCTAAACATAGAATCCTCATCTCTTCCAAATCTGTAGTAATCTACAGAGCCTCAACCCTTTGTATAAAAATACATTCCTATGGCCACTAAATCCTTTCATCACAACGTAAACGCACAACACAACTGCTCAACATCACTCCACATCAATTACACAAAATCATCACATGGATCATCTCATAGATCCTCACATAGATCTTCACATAGATCTTCACATAGATCATCACTCTGTACTGGCATACAAGCACAGTAAACACTCTCACAAAGTGTTTCGCTACTCAATTAGCATCACGGTAAATCTCCATAGTAAAACTTAAGCATGCACCACTGTTCACAACCATAGAGATGCATCACTCAAAACAAATCATCCCCAAAAGCACGCCAATAAATTATGTCATCCAATGATGATGACTTGGGCTTGCTCAATCCTTGGGTTAAGCACTAGGGCTGGCCAATTGGGCTTACTATTTGGGCCTACCAATCGGCCCACAACTTTCAGCTCGGCTACGGTATGAAATTGTACATACCGTATATACGTATGCATACCGTACAACTGTATATACGTATGCATACTGTACAACTGTATATACGTATGCATACCGTACAGACCGTATATACGTATGTATACCGTACATACCGTATATACGTCCGTATATCAAGCATATACGAGATCCAAAAATATTTGTAAGAGGTAAGGTTCGAACTCCCGACCTCGAACACGAAGGTTTTGCTCCCAACCACTGAAGCAAGAGCTGCCTTCATTAATATATGCTCACGTGTTATATTTATTATGTCATAAGCGACATAAATAAAATAACGGGGAAGGCAAGGTTCGAAACCTCAACCTGCCGCACGAAACCTTTTTCCCCCAACCACTGGAGCACAAGCTGTGCTTAATATAATGTGTACAAATTTTATACTTATTATGTCATAACGAACATAATAAAAATAAACGAGAGGCGAGGTTCGAACCTCAGACCTCTTGTACACGAACTGTACACTCAACCACTCGAGCACGGCTGCTCACGTTATTATCCATACCAATCCTTTTATTTAAACCAACTGTTTCAACTGTTTAAACAATTCGGCCCAAAACATCCAAGACTGTTGCAGAAACCCAGCCCAACGTATCCAAAACTGTTACAGAAATCCGGCCCAACTCATCCAAAACTGTTTCAGAAACTCGGCCCATCATGTCCAAAACTGTTTCTGAAACTCGGCCCATCAGGCCTCCACCCACAGCTACAGTGATGCCTTGATCCGAGACAGGCCCAAGTACGGCCCACTTGTGTCACGGCTTATCCCTTCCGTGATTTACGGCAGTCAAATCTGCTTTCGGCTACAGCTGTCTGCCACAGCGCCTCGAGATTCCCTCGGTCCCCTTACACGCTCTCCACGCGCCAACAGCTTTTCCGGGTTTCGGGGCGACTTTAATCCAACGCGTGGATTGAATCTCAGAGATCGTCCATCCAACGGTGGAGATCTGCTCACCTCGTTCTATAAATAGGTGCATCCTGGAGAAAAACTGTTCACACCAAAGAAAAGAAATTTTCCCCAGCCATTCTCTCTCAAACTCTGCAGCCTTCCTCTCGAAACTCAAATCCTTTCTTCATCAATTTCAATCCTTCTCTTCTGATCTTCTCTCCCATTTGAAGATTCGATTTCATCTTTCCTCTGAGAATCTCAGATCTCCAATCACCAGTTCAACAACTCCAATCCTTCTAACAAAATCTCCCTCAAACACTAAACCATGTATTCCTCGATATTCACATCCTCTCACCTCATGACCCAAGAGCCACGAACTCTGCAACTAATGGAGCTCCAAACCCCGCAACAAATGGAACCACAACAACAGCAACCAACAGAGGAGGGAGGAAACACCCAAGCAGCTGGAAGTAGTGCCAACATGGATTTCTGGCGAAGCCGTACCAGATGGATTCCTACTCCAGAACAAATAAGAATCCTCAAGGATCTTTACTACGTCAAGGGATTTAAGTGCCCATCTACAGAGCACATTCACGAGATCTGCCTCCAGCTGAACCAGTATGGACATGTTGAGGGTAAGAACATTTACTTTTGGTTCCAGAACGTCAGGGCTCGAGAGAAGCAGATGAATAGGTGTAATCAGGCTGCTCCAGTGCCCATGGGAACTAGTTCTCTTGGTACTGGTGGATCCATCGATCTCAATTTTGGGTCCACTGGTTCTACTGGTGCTGGTGGATCCATCGACATCAATTTTGGGCCGGCTGGTGGATCCATTGACATCAATTTTGGGTCCACTAGTTCTACTGATGATGGTAGATCCATTGATCTCAACTTTGGTTCCACCTATTCTACTGGTAATGAAGGATTTCTTGATTTAAATTTTGTTTCATATTCTTCCTCACACTTCAACACTAATACCAGTACAACTCTTTTGGCACAATAGGAGGACAAACATCCCTGCAACAACGAGGAGGAGATCACCAGGAGGTTCAAACTCTTCCTCTGTTCCCCGTGCACGGCGAGGACGTCTTTGGTAACCTGAAGGCTACTTCCGAGGAAGGTAGCGCTTTTGGTTACTATTCTGGTGGCTCAGGCGGTTACCACAGTGGCTCAAACGTTTCTCTTGAGCTCAGCCTCAATCCATCCGGAGCTGCTGACTAGGCTTAGTATAGCATAGTCCTCGTTTTCCTTTTTTTTTTTTTTTTTTGTTTGTAATGTAAAATCAATAAGATGGTGTGCATGTTTTCTTTTCTTTTTGTTTAACCAACAACAACACCAAGGATCGAACCTTGGTCACCCAATACTATTTTCAAAACCATAAACAACTCTACTGCACACATCTTTCATAATGATGCAATAAAAACAATCACTCAAAACCTAGCAATCAATTAAGTCACACAGAGGTCAAGCTAGTATCCTCTGAGTCAAACCAAACACAATAATTTCGTCGCTAGAATTAGGGATTAATAAAGCTAAACACTTCCTGAGTTAGTTAGGAAAAACCCACATCTTTAGAGTTACACTTACAACTCTAAAAAAAATCTCGATCATTCCATCTATCAATTGCTTCAACAAGCAATATGTACCATCTTAGCATCCACTAATCGATACTGGTACAACACTCAGTATCTCACCCACGAATCACCTCACTGCTCATTTGGTGGTAAGTCAACATCTAGTGGTCAAAATTCTGTGATTATAGCACTTCACACTAACCACGTCATAATCCATAATCTGTCCTCACAACAGTATCTGGCCTCATAAATTAGTTATACAACCCTAGCACTCCTAGAGTTGAAAACAACGTTATTACCTAAGCTCATACATCAACACAATGTCTCTTCACAGTCAATCCTATCACGAGGTCATATCAATCTTTCCATAAGTCAACCATACACAAAATCCATCATAGTAACAACGAATTATGCATTACTACTCAACAATAGTCAGTGAAGTAGCACTCCACAATAATTTCCAATACCATCCGCAGACCTCAAACCACACCCCGACATTTAGCTAATATATAGTAGCTATCCTAAACACCAAACAACTGAGCATGAATGAATGCTCCATTATAACACAATTCCATCACTAAGCAACCAATAACTGCTAAGTATTCTTCAACTCAAAACATCTGCATATCCAACTAATGGAAAGTATCACAACTACTAGTCAAATACTCGTAACGACTTTAGATACAAGCATTGGTCAAACACCATGACCCCAACAACCAACGACTACAATGCACATAAGGATACTGTTTTTCGTGGAAACCATCCTCAATAACTCCACCAGAGTTTAATCCAAAGGTTCCCATTCCTCAAAGGTTATAACTCAAAGAAGCTACACAAACTCCACCACTTCACTTACAAAGTCAACCTATGCCATGATCACTTAACATACTACCCTTATTAAAGGTAACATAAGTATCTCCCAAATTACATCACTACACTCGTACACCAATATAGTCTTGAGAATTCTGTCTCATAATCTCTCACACTCCTATCATCTTGAGTTGGTGAGATCAATTCTCTTTTCAACTATTCCTAGGGTCTCAATCTCTTTCACCATTTCAACCCAAGAATAACATCCATCACATCAACTACAGGTAGACTAGGCAACTCGACCTCTAATGCCTCCACCTCATCCTCAACTGTCTCCATAGAAAGATCCTGTCCCTACATCAGACTCGACCTCTACCTCACCGACTCATCAGAGTTAAATCCAGAGGTTCCTATTCCTCGAAGATCACAACTCGCGGAAACTAAACTTATTCTAATACGAACTTAGTAGACAACTCTACCGTCCTACGGACTTACACGTTGTCTAGACCCCATACTAAGACATACCCAATGATTATACCAGTACCGAAGAGTATATGATGGGGATCCGCTGCAGACGGGCCATCACTCGGGAGGTACTGATTATCACCAAATATGTACCTTACGCTCTGATACCAAACTGTCACGCCCCGAATTTTGAATAATCAATTCAAATCCGAAACATGAATAATAACAAATTACAACTAACATCCTGAATTTTTTTCTCACAAACAACCACACTTCACAACTCTCAAATTTACAATAACCCAAATCCTCAAGTTATTTATTACAGCACACTCCCACCAAATCAACTTGTAAGGCTCAAATGAGCTTAACTCGCCTCACTATTACAATTGCTGTAAAACTATAACCATTGCTCTAACCGCACGATCACCGTCCTGGTTCTCCTGTCCTGTAGGATTACCCGCTACACAATTTGAATAGTGTACCGGGAGTTGCAACAACACAAAACCCGGTAAGCTTTTTACAGCCAGTATGAGTAAACAAGAAAGAACTGTTGATTTATTAAATTACAATTCAAGTAAAATTCAACAGTATTACGTCTGCAAAGAGACATCAAACCACTAATGGAAAACCACAAGGAATACATTTTCACAATCCTCAAATCACAATACACCACACTGGTCCTGCAAACACCCAACCCACATAACACCACTCTGGTCCATCCCAATAACACGTTAGAGCTCTAACTGCCTCGTTACCTCTGACACCTTGGCCTAGGGTCAAGCAACGGCAAAATACTTCGGTTAACACTATAACCGTCGCGCTTTGGACATCCCCGTCCTCAGCACCATATACTTCGGTTAATAATAAACCGTCGCACTTTGGACATCCCCGTCCTCGGTACACAACTTCGGTTAATAATAAACCGTCGCACTTTGGACATCCCCGTCCTCAGTACACAACTTCGGTTAATAATAAACCGTCGCACTTTGGACATCCCCGTCCTCAGTACACAAACACTCCGGTTATCCATAACCGTCAAACTTCGGACACCTCGTCCTCAGAATCCTACATTCTCCAACTCTATACATACTCCAATGTAAATCATGAATATTAACAAGAACTCATCAATCATGATCATCACATATAAATATGATAAGTCAAATTTCAATTCATAGTATTTTAATCATCCCAAATTCCACACTCTTCAATGTCACACCATTCCACATATAATCACGTAAATATATATATACGTAATCACCCACTCAGGAATGACCACTAATACCAACTATAGTTCACACAAGAAAATCGTGAAATTCATTTTGTATAATAAAAATCATTTTACTTACCCATGGACCGTAATTGATCAAGTCCATATGATTTTAAAACAAATATTTATTTCATAAATATTTTCACGCAATTACGACAAAATAAGGTAATTAAATTTATTCGGTTCGTAATATGAACCACGTGAGGTTTACTCACCTCTAATCCCGCTGCGTCTTCTTAACAGCTCAAAATACAATCCACAATCGTCCACCAACTCAAACCGTCAATCACCTAGTCCAATAAAGATCTTGACTTAGCCAACAACTCAAATATGTAATTAAACGACGATCCAACGCTCAGATTCAAATTAAACGATGATCCAACGGTCGGATCTGAATTTAATGATGATCCAACGGTCGGATCCTCACGGATCGCCTTTAGGATCATCCTCCAAAATTATCACGAAGATCCAACGGTCAGATCTTCCTGAATCGCCTTTACTAACATCTCCACAAAATTATATGAAAATCCGACGGTCAGATTCTCACGAATCGCCTTCCGAATCACTATTTCTCAATTATACGAAGATCCAACGGTCGGATCTTCGCCCGTGACCTCACAAGGTCACCGGGACAGTCATACGATCAACATATCCAAAATTGAAGCAAAACCGATGGTCAGATCTTCACAGATCGTAAACCGAAGATAAACGTAAAAACGTTAAATAGTAACGTCAAAACGTAAATCCACTATTTATCAACTTTTTCTAACATGACCATGTTATATATCAAAACGCTCGTATGGATGCATAGATCATCGCCTAGATAATGAAAACTCGAAATATAGTCTGATGCGCCGCCACAAGCGGTGGTCAGTGGGCGGTCAACGCGGCGGTCAACGCCGGTCAACCACCTCAGATGGCAAAGTGACCAACTACAAACTGGTTCAAAATGAAAGGGTGGTCGACTTCCATACCTGGAGCTAAGCCTGGTTCGGCCTAGATTGTCCTAGATCAAGCGTTGAAGTCGAATTAATCCTGTGCGTCCGATCAGATTTCAGATTAAATCAGGGACGTCGAAAAAGTCAAACCATGATCTAGCGTTCTATACACAAAATCGTGATGAAAGGCTTACATAGGGATGATCAGGGGGAGGAGGAGATCACGAAAATGGGGAGGATCGGCCTGTGCAACGCCGGAAAAGTGGTTTTCCGGTCGGGTCGGGTTCACCTGGCTGGGGTGTCTTCGATCTCCATCTGGGGGCAGCGGCGGGGCAAGGCGACACCGAAGGGAGGCCGGGCTTGGAGCGGCGATCACCGTGGTGTCCGGGTCCGGAGCTGGAGGTGGCCGGAGGGGGGTGAAAAAGCCGGGTCGGGTCGAGCTCGACCCGCCGGGTCTGAGGGGAAAACAGAGAAAACGCGGGGACTGTTCCGCAATTTCAACATGTTTTCGTCCTTAATGAAAAATCAACATTTTTTTGATATTTATAGAAAATTCCCAATTTTCAAATATTCATAACTTATTCATACGAACTCCGAATAATGCGTTCCACATGTCCACGAACTCGTATCGACGAGCTCTACAACTTTCATGAAGGAAGTTTTCCCAAATTTTGAACGTATAAAAAGTCAACTTTGTTGACCCCCTAAAAACGTTCGTTTTCGAAAATAAAATCGTTCGAACTAATTCCACAACTTCTCCAAGCTTCGTACTCGCTCCTACTATCGTGAAATCATTTCTAAAAATCCACGGAATTTAATTTGGATTTTCCGGGGTATTACAGTTATTTAAGTATTTGACAAAATAAAATAAATATTTAAAAAAATTATTCAACTTGTTCTGCCTAAACCCTGCCCAAACTAATCAAGGCGGCTGAGCGCCACCTAGCGGCTAAGTGACCGCCAAAGAGATTTTTAGAACACTGATTCGTGCACGCCATCATCACAATTCACAATAAATCATTGATTGACTATAATGTTGACCAAATTAAAAGCTAATCTAAAACAGCTTTGAGGCAAGGAGACTCAAATTATGCTTTCCTAAATGTATGACATCATGAATTTAAAAAAAAAATGTAGACATCATGTGTTAATGTGCCATTTCTAGCTATCCCCTCTCACATTGTTGGATTAGAAAGATTTTGATTTTCAAAGGACTCTTGCATGAAATTTTAATGCTTTATTTTTGTCATTTACACAAACCAAATTAAGAAACCCTTTATAGACTCGTATGTAATACGTAGTATACTGGGTTGGGGTGGCTATAAATAGAGATATATGATGATCCAGAACCTTAATTAAGCATATGAAGTCAGTCATTTATCTTATTTAAAAGTCTGAAGCTGTCTTTTCAATTTTTGAGAGGGTTGAAGGATATAAGTATACGTGTTCCTCTGTTTAGATCTGCCAATGTTAGTGAAAATGGCTTTCACGGGATTAGTGAGTTATACGTACACCATTATCCTTTTCAAAAAAAAAAAATGGAAAATGCAATTAGGTATTAGCTTGCCATGGGTAGATATCGCTTGGATTGTTATTTATCTCATAATAACTAATTACATGATCGATACAAACGTTATGCCTTTTATTTTAAAGAAAAACATCATATATATGCAAGTTGTGTACAAACTTCTCTCTTTCATCGAGGTTAGAAAAGGGCGTATATATATATATATATATATATATATATATATATTAGAAAAGGGCGTATATATATATATAGTCAAACTCATTGCAATTTCTAATTGCAAATTTGATCCCTATTTGGCTATTATATATCCTTCCAAGTAACTATGGTGAATCATTAAGATGCTGTGGTTATCTTTTTACTCACAAACACGCAAGATACACACAGCTAGAATAGGAAAATCCAGCCTTTTTTTTTTTTGAATAGTTAAAATCCAGCCTTTTGTTGTGCAGCAAATAGTCACCATGATTTCCAAATACCCTACTAAGATTCGTTTGCTTTTTTATACCACGTGAATATGCATGCGTAATGTACGTATTGTCCAAATCAATAGCACATGATACAACTCTAACTTAAATCTTTCTGCATTCGGATCTTTTTCATATTCGATCAGATTCAATAATGAGACTTGCCCACAAAGAAGTAGTAATAATTAATGAGGTATATGTAGCTGTAAGGCAAAGAAATTAATATGGGCTGTTGATGGAGATGAGTACGTACACCAAAAACTATGTATCCTTTTCATGTTCTATTATATTTATATGCATGACTGGTGGGTGGGAGTGCTTCGTTTTTGATCGGTTGGTTTAGGTCAGATTCATCTCCGATCGACGAGATGTGACATTATAGCTCACCAGCTAATGTATGTACATATAGACTGGTCCCTTTTTTCATGATTATATAAGATCACTGCCAGATTATATAAGATCACTGCTGATTCAGACCCTTCGACTCAGAGAGAGATTAATTAGGTACTTACACTCACTGGCTATGCTGCTGTCGATATTTTATTGACGCTCGAATGCCCTACATGCACCAGTTTTTGCTTACTGCATATATTTACTCTTTTTGTTTTTAGTTCAAAAACTCGAACTTCCAAAACCACCGTGTTTTTTGAACACAAATGGTAAAACTATTGGGTGACAATGAAATGAATTCCCAAATTACCAACTAGCAGATTAGGGTTTGTGAAAGCTACTAACAGGAACGTACGGAAAAGGTTGGCAACCCTTCTGTTTTTCAGGTCAGATCTATGTGCTAGCTCGCTAGGTGCCATCTGACATACGATCAACCTCAATTCCATGAAATTATCTGATTTATAAAATTTCACGAATTTTCAACTCTAACTAATAGTTTTATTAGTAAGGAATAAAGAAGGGCGAGATGAGAGGAGCTAGGATAAAGACAGCTGGGTCCATCAATACTGAAGCATAGAGGCAGTCTTAGATGCCGACCCAGAAGCTTCCCTGCTTGCTCATTCTGAATATTCAATCTTGGCCGGCATGCTGGCTCTAGGTTACAGGCCATAACTTGTTGAGTTTAATAGCAGCAGCAGCAGCATGCATGACCAAAACGTTTTAGGCTGTTTAGTGTTAGGTTTTGATGTTCGTATTTCCAACTTTCGGATGTATGTACTTCCAACTTTTGAATTATTAATGATCGAACCGTACTGTTTGCTAGACAATAAGGTCTCCATACCTATGTCTTCCTCATTTCTCTCTTGTATCTTCTCAATAAAAATAAAAACTGAACACAATATCTCTTTTTTCTCTTTCAGACTAGATGCACGATTCCATGGTCTCTACAAAAGACAATAACTTTTTAAACACTATCTGCTTTTTTCAGACCAAAAGAAAGTAAACACACTAGCTATCTGGCTGATCAGTTTTTCAATCATTCAGCACTAAGTTTGTGAGTTCCAGTTGGATGAAAATTGTGTGCTCTATATATCATTGTTCCTTTACATCTTCAATTCACAATCATCTCCCATCGTTGTCCATCTGAATAGGCACCACCAACCAAGCAGAGCTTGGAGACGTTGGGACGTTGGTTTCTTTTCAGCGCCCATCTTTTATTAATTTACATGTTCTTTCAAGGGAAACCGCAGGAAAATATAGGTTGGCTCACGGCTCCATCTCGGCCAGCATCCTGTTCTATAGAAAAAAACAGTAACATTTTTCAAATAATTAGCCGTCTATTGCACCAAACTAAAAGTTAATCCCAATTGCCCAACTCCAAATTAAACATCGATCTAATCTATATGGTAAGCACTAGTTTCATAAATGCTTAATTAAGATTGAGTTTCTGGCCAGCTATGTTTTGTCACTTTGTGCATAAGAAGGCAACTCGAAACTGGAGACTTCAGACTATCATTCAAGATGTCAATAGACATTTTTGTTTTGGCTAATAGACGTCAAAAGACCAATTACTGCCTTTGAAAGTACTTTCTTTTTAATATACAGAAGCCAAGTTCATGGCAAATGATAGATAACTTCAATCATCGAGTGACCACTAGATTTGACTCAAGTCTCCCGGCTTACTAGCTCTTGGCTATTAATTACAATTGTTTATACCTTAAGAGAATGAGCTTGTGTATTCATTGTCGCATAAAAAAAATTGAAAAAAAAATTGAGCACCAAATACCTGTCATACAAAATATCTGCCGTACGTACATTACAAATCTTGCCCTTGGGGTTAGTTCAAGTAGTGAGAAGGAAGAAAATTGTAGTTAGGATTATACTAAATCAGGGATTCGAAACTCCTCCACTATAACAAAAAATAAAAAATTAATGAAGTGTCAAGCTTTCTATTATATAATAAATACAGTATACACCCAAGTATGAAAATACACTACACTTTTCCACTTTTAGATTTGCTTTCATTTTTTTGGCAAAGTTAGATTTGCTTCCATTAATCAGTTTTTCTTATAGCTAGTTAGATTTTTTTTTTTTTTTTTGCTTTCAATGCTCCTCTAACAAAGCCTGATTCAATTTTGCTTTGATTTCATTAATTCAAATTAGTGTTTCATATTTTGGCGGAGAACTTTTGTAAGATGAAAAGAGAGAGACGGAGAAGAAAGGGGAGGAGAAACATGAAGAGACAAACTTACCCTTGAAAATATGCCAGGTTAACATAGTCATTGATGGCAGGTACCAAATTTGGGTTGGATTTTCAAACCCAAGTATCATTGTGATATTTTGGAAAGTATAAAAACCTTATTTCAGAGTATATCATACGTCAACTACTGTTCTTGAAATTTTCTGGCCCCTGACATTATAGCAACAACGAGTCTATGCATAGAGTCATAGACTGTCTCTTTAAGATTCATGAACAACAACAACATGCATGTATCTTGCTGACTCAGACCCTTGAACGATCAATTAAGACTCCTAGTATAGTACGTACCACTCACTATCTCGCTGTCCAAAGTCATAAAATGTAAGCCCTACATGCAATCATGCATCGAGTTTTGCTTTCTGGGATTGCCTATATTCCTAATTTAGAAAACACTTTCTGCGTAATTCACTCTTGTTAGTTGATTCAATGTTAATCGATCACAAAAGACAACCTACACTAGCTGTATGTCTGCTCTTTCAGGCAAAAAGAAAGAAAACACACTATCTGCCTTTCAAATTCAAAAATGTAGCTAGCGCTTTTTTATTTTTATTTTTTTATTTTAAAGCTTTGGTGAGTTCCAGTTGGATCGAAAATGCGTGCTTCAAAATAATTCCTTGATATGCTTTGTATTATGCGGGGCACGTTTCTGCGTCTTCAGTTGAATCAGTTGACCAATACATCTGTCAAACCGTCTAATCTGACATTTCTATGGAAACAATTTTAAACCCTTCATTTTCACGAGGTACTTTTCATAGTGTTTTAGCCTCATGCAATACTTTGTATAGAAAGCATATATGAAATGTTCAAATTAATAATTATGTGTTCTATCTCTAGTGCTGAGCTAAAGTTATTTCCTAAGTCCGACGATCAAAGATTGGTCGCATATATTCTCTTTTTGATGAAATGATTGTATAGGCATATCGTACCAGTAAAGGATTTTAGGGTTTTAGTACCATGCACATCATACTAAAATGCAGGCACTCAGGTAGCAGGAAGTCGTCTCAATTACTTGGCCAAATGCAAGTATTTTAACTTGCAAAAGCAAACAAAAAGCTTTGTGCCCCAAAGAGAGCTACGAAAGCCATTAACGTCAATTTAGTCTTTGTAGCCAATTAATTAATTATTGATTTAATTACCTAAATTATTTCAGTGATACATATACGGCCTCCTTATCACTCAGTGCTACTATAGATTAAGAAGTTAATGGAGTCTTCAATGTTTCCAAAAGATTGTTAAGCACTAAAAGATACTAATCCGCGTTAGTATTGATGCGCACGAGGGCTGTTGATCCGAGGGTTAAGGGTTTTGAATATTTTGATGTGGCATTATTGCAAAATATGTAAACAATGCTAATATATATATATATATGAGCCTACACTACATAGATAATACAATACTTTATATATATACCTGAAGAAGGTGGTAGGTGGTTATGATATAATTAACAAGTAAATTGAGTAATAGTACATGCAGTCAGAGTCGAGGTAGATGACTTATTTTATGCGTATGGAATTCCCTGAGGGAGATGGAGTCATGGAGAAACATACAATTGAATGCGGAATATTATCATTCCACGTATGATACATGCATTTTGTGTTGGTGATTTTGTTTGTTTCATACAACATTTGAGCTTATTAACTTATTGCTTGTCAAATTACAATATGTTATTTAGTGACCTACAGACTACAGTAGGTAGGATGAGTACATTTTTTTTTAATACGGTAAGAACATTGAAATCTTGATTTCAACTATAATTGATATTAAGATTTTCATATACGTAACATGATAACTCTAAAATAACTAAGGAGTCAATATAGAAAATCTGCTGAAAATACTAAAAAAAATTATCTTTAAAATTAACTTATAGAAATAGAGAAACTCTAGCTTTCAGAGTTTCAGTTGGGGACATGAGTGCAAGAGGTAGGAACTTTTCATATGATAAATTAGTATGATTTGATTCTTGAAAGAGAGTGTTTGTGATGACTATCTATAATTAGTTGTTTGATAGAGATCTGATTGTTGATTCTTGAAAGAGAATGTTTGTGATGACTATCAATAATTAGTTGTTTGATAGGATTGCGGTTAATTATAGTCTATAGTCTATAGACAAACTTCAAATGTTGATTGATTGGTAATTTAATTAGTTTATGTAATTCATGATGGCCAGAGTTTAGTCTTAAATGAGAAAGTGACGTATGACCTACAACAAAAGACTTATTATCATGATCAACTACATTTTTTTTGCCCTCCATATATATAGCCATATTGCCCTAAAATACTCATTACTTTTAACACACTCTTTTACGTACACCACCCTAACTCAAAGTAGCATGAAGAGGAGATATAAGGTTTGAATTTGTTAGATCCCCTTCTAACATAGAAGTCTGGGAAAAGTAAAAATAGTGATGATCAATAACTTTCTCTCATATTCCGTTTCTGGCTTGATAATTTTCAAATTATTCCAAGTATTTCATTCCACCATATTTTTTTTAGAGACAAATTTTGTGACTCATTCTCTGGCAAATTTGGGACATTATACTCAAATCTTTTTTAGTTTGGCATTATGCTCTTCCTCTAGCTCTGCCTTCTATGCCAATTTAATGAGTTTGGGGGTGGATATTTTAGAGGATTTTGTTTGCTATATCAAAAAAAAACAAAAATAACACTAGCCATCTGGCTGATCGATCAGTTTTTTCAATCATTCAGCACTAAGTTGTGAGTTCCAGTTGGATGAAAATTGTGTGCTCTATATATCATTATTCCTTTACATCCTTACAATTATCTCCCATCGTTGTCCATCTGAATAGGCAACCACTCACCAACTAGAGCTTGAAGACGCTGGGCTGGTTTCTTTTTTGGCGCCATCTTTTTGTAATTTACATGGCAAGCCCCCGGAAAATATAAGTTGGCTCACAGCTCCATCTCGGCAGGCATATTCTGTTTTATGGAGAAAATGTAACATTTTACAAATAATTAGCCGTCTGTTGTACTAAGCTAAAAGTTAAACCCAATTTCCCAACTCCAAACATCGATCTAATCTATATATTGAGCACGTACTAGTTTCGTAAAAGATTAATTAAGATTGAGTTTCTGGCCAGCTAGCTAGGTTTTGCATGTGCATAAGAAGGCAATAACTCGAAACTAGAAACTTGAGACTATCATTCAAGATGTCGATACACATTTTTCTTTTGGCCAATAGACGTCAAAAACCCAATTACTGCCTTGAAAGTACTGTCTTTTTTATATACGTACATAAGCCAATTAAGTTCATGGCAATTGTGATAGATAACGTCAATCACTTAAACCAGATTTGACTCATTGTCTCCCCGATCACTGGCTCTTGGCTATTAATTACAAATGTTTGTAGCTAAAGAGAATGGAGCTTGTTTAATCACTGTGGCATAAAAAAAAATATTTCTTTTTGAGTTGCTGTTGATCATACAAAAATACCTATAGTAAATTAAGGTAATAAGACACAAATCTTGCCCTTGGGGATAGAAGTAGTGAGAGGGAGTGAATTAGGATTATACTAGATCAGGGATTTGAAACTCCTATAATTAACAACAACAAAAAGTAATAAAGTTGCAAAATTTCTATCGTATAGATGCAATCTACACCCAAGTATTAAATATAGGGTTAATTACATATAAGTGCAAGTCCCGCGGGTTTTCTTGCTCACCAAGTTTTATATATTCATCATATATTCTAAATATTTCAAATTAAAGCTGGTGTTTTTACCAAATTTGTTTACGGACTTACCATTTACTTTTTTCAAAAAATTGATCTTCTAACCAAATCTCTTTTGTTTTGATAATAAAAAAAAAAAACTAGATCTCTTTTGTTATATGCTGGTTACAAAATTGGCTAGTGTCAACAAAAGTAGCCTACAGTACGTTGTAGTTGAAACAACTTTTTTACATTAGATCCTCCAAGCTGTCATCGTTTGTTTCATCTGCGCGCGGCTAGCTATGACGGGCTATCACTGTAAATCATAATAGCGGAGGGTCAGTAGTGACTAATCATAATGGCATGGATAATCTTCTAGAGACAAAAACAAAGCATAGTAAATACTAAATAGTGGCCTTTTTCAATTGTAATCAGATTGCCTAATATGGTATACATAAAAGGCAGGGTTTTTTTAACTCATGACTGCTAATTATAAATATACAAAAGTAAAATGGGATTGTGACTGTTCAATGAACAGTCATGAACAGTAATACAGTGTCGTGACTCTTTTGCCCTTCCATTCTCTGCCTTTTTACTTGAGTACCTCAGACAGGTGTTCGTCTCCTGTGGGACTCCGCGTGGCTCTGTTTCTTTGCTGCACGAACAGAGAGCATAGAGAGTTCAAGAACGATCGAGAGAGAGGTGATATTCAGAGGCTTTGCGTCTTTGCTCCGGAGAAGTACAGAGAGGGTGAGAGGTGAAGAACAATAGGGAGAGAAGACCCATTTCAATTCGATCCGTTTCGACTTCCGCTAAGCTACGCTCTCTTTGGTTATGTTTTCAGGTATTTTGACCCATTTCAATTCGATCACTTTCGGTGTGTTTTTTTTTTTTTTTCATGTCGTCAGGTTTTTTGATTGATTTTCCGGGTTTGAGCCTTCATGCAGCTGTAATTTTTGTTGCAGTTTTTTTTTTTTTTTGTTCACTCTCGGTTGAATCAGACTTCAAACTTAATTTTTTGTTATAATGTTGAAACCAGCTGTAATGGATTTTGCCTTTCGTGAATTCTTATATACTCAATTGTGTTTTCCTTTTTTTAGAAATAATGAAAATTGTAATGCAGATGGTGATGGGAGTCTGAATGAAAGTGATCAGAAAAGGCTACGTCCTCCAGGTCGTTCCAAAACATTCAATCTTGAAACTAGCTGTGTTGCAAAAATTCCCATGAATTGAGCATTTCCTTTTTTTCATATTTCTGATATTTTCAGCACCTTTCTTATTTGTAGTCCTATTTAGAGTGAGAAGCCACTAGCAATCTACTCCAGAAGCAAGGTAAACTCTCTTTGATACCTGCTCATACCTATTTGATGGTGTATCCTCCAGAAGCAACGTAATTCTCTTTCCCTATTGGTGAGCACTTTTTCCTTATGTTGTCAGAAATGTTCAAGATTTGAATGTTCAAGCTTTGTGAACCTTTTTTAGGTTATGATGGCTGCTTTGGTATAGACTAGGGTTTGAAGATTTCCCAGGGTTATTTCTTTTTTAAGTTAATGATACTTCTTTAATGTGATTGCAGCTTATCAATACAAGCATAAGCTAAAACTTTGCAGAACCCTTTAAATGGCTTTCGTGTTGTTTTGGTAGTTTATGGAAGTTTTAATTGGTTCTTTCAATTGGTTATGCTTAATTGACCCAACTATTTGTCATTCTTCATTTTGTAGTCAGTTTCATTTAGTGGACCTATTGCAATGGAAGTATTTAACTTGCATATATGCTTCTGCACATGTTATGTTACACTTCTTAATTAGATCCTTTTTCATTTTCCAGTCATGCATCAAAGTTGCAATGGACTTTGTCTCACCTGAAAATATCGGCGAGTGCTTTCACTTGACAGAAGCATTCCTCACACTTCCGGAAAATCATAGGGCTAAAGCGGACAAATTGGAGGCATATCATCTTTCACATTATAAGAGACTGTCAATGTGGTAATCAGCATGTTGGTTTTCTTTTGGATACTGTTGTTTTGTTGTAAAGCCTATTTAAACATGCAATCTGCATTCTGAGTCCAATACTTTTCTGTTTCGTTTAATTTCCTCTCTAAATGAAATCACATGAACTGGGGAGTTTGGTTTCTCTGAAATGGCATTGGCTGAATCATACGCTGAACAAATGGATTTACCAGAGTTAGGTTATGAATATCGAGCCATCGTTGGGATACCTTCAGAGCAGTTTAAACATCTTATCATACATCTGCACTACTTTGAGGATCTGGTACTTACATCTGCACTACATTCGTTTTGGAGTTTATAATATTTCCAGGTAAGTTTTTCTAAGTAAAGAGACCAAAGGTTAAAACACTATTGCAGATGATGCTTTACGCTTGATCTCTGAACTTCAGGTAAGTTCACTGTTGACAAGCTATTAACTGATGCAATTTTGTTTGTATATCTTTTCACACTTTCCTCTTTATTAGTAGCACAGGGGAAAACTGTGAATTTTTCAAAGTTTTGTAACATTGTTAAAACACACTCACACACAATTGCATATGATGGTTTACACTTGATATCTCAACTTGAGGTAAGTTCAATGCTGACAAGCGTTTAACAGGTGCAATTCATAACTTTGCTCTTTGTGGTTTGAGTACTGTATGTCTCTATGCTGGAAATATAAAAGCAGAGGCAAGGTTTTTTGGGGGGTCAGGGTTGAGCTTATATCTACCCCAGTTTCTTAGCTGTGTTGCTTCACAGGTTTGTCCCACATTTTTCGTTCTTTGGTTTTTCCCTTAAAATGTCAATGATCATACAAGTCTTCCCTCCAGACAAAATTGTTGTGAGATTTTCAGATTAGATTTCAGGATGTGAACTTTTGCCATGTCTGTTTTGAGGAGAACATGTTCATTTTCATTGTATTACTATCATTTATGGTAGTGAGAAGAAAAACAGAATATGGGTTACTGTAGTTATGAACAGTAACACCCTTAGGAACAGAGTGTTTATAATTTCCAAACCGGTAAGAATAGCTTATGAACAGTACTCCGCTTCGGAATAGTGTGCTTCTAATTCTAGACTTCTACTCTGACCTCTATTTTTCTTCTTACAGTTTTTAAGAAAAGTAGAAAGAAAGTTACTTCGAGTCTAACCTCCAAACCTGAGTGAGCATGTTACAATCAATGAATCCACAGATCTTTTATTCGATAGTAAAGAGATCCAAACCTGTTTGTTGCAATATAATGTCTGTAGTTTTAGTGAGGATATGATTATGTAAAGCTTTATCCTTTTTTTTTTTTTTGGTAGGTTTTGGGATTTGGTTTGTTCATACCTAAGAAGATAAACAAACTGTAATGAACTACTTCTAGATTGTTTGTATAATTCCTTTCTTTTGTTTTTGTTTTTGTTTTTTTTTTTTGTTTACACATTTCTTGCATCTTCTGCATGATCAAGCTAACTGGGATTCTGTATGTACAGTCCATGGATCGGCAGATGAGTCCGCTTTAGTTGAAGATGCATTTGAGTCTGCCAGTGAATTAGATCAGTGCTAAACCCCATTGTAGAAACTTGATACTAGCTTGGTTAAAATACAATTCTTTCTCTTTACGAGCTTCATTAAAATAACAGTTGTTGTAACATGTAAAATTATAATTGTATTATATTATGTAGATCATGATTTGAGTGGGGGAAAAAAAAAATTAAACCCGCAGCATCGTGCGGGAGAATTAGCTAGTGGTCCTAAAAATCAATATGGCAATATGGTATACATAAAACGCAGGCTTTGTGTTTTCCAAATCAATATGGCAATATTTTTTTTTTGAAAGGATTTGATGTTATTAGATATCAAAGCCATAAGAAACAGGCCAGAGTCTAACAGAACTTACATAAGAAAACACGGGACAAACCGGATAACCTATCTAAGCCACTCTAAACTCAATAAGATCTAAAGAGACGCTCGCTGAACAGCAAGCCTAAACTAAGCAAGAGTAGTCTCGCTCTCTAAGGAAGAAATATTCATCTAGTCTAATCTGCCAGTCACGCAATTGTGGTACAAATATCAACTAGAAACGTTCTAAGCCTATAGAAATTACCCCTACTTCAAAAGGCTTGAGTCCAGAATGCCTAGAAGCTTATTGGACTTAAGAAAGGTCGAGTCCCTTCCCCGTAGGGTTGGAACCAGCACCCTCTACAACCTCCTCAGTAGCCAACAACCTCGGTATCAGGTTGCTCCTCGAGCTTTTCTTGAGAATCTGCAGTCCCCTATTTCCAGATTTGAGCCAAATAAGCCCAGTTCCTGCCTTTGGCCCAATCCCTGCCCTAGGCCCAGTCAACTTCGGCCCAGAACACAGCCCAGTCTCAATTCCTGCCTTCGGCCCAATCCCTGTCCTAGGCCCAGGCAGTTGCGACCCAGAAAGCAGCCCAGTCCAACTGGTGGTCAACCTTAGTTCAAATTCCGCTGCTTTTCCCCCTTCTGGTGGTCGGCTGTTCCACAGCAATGTCAGATCCGGCAGAAAGTAACCTCCAAAGACCCAACGATCCAGGCGGCGTCTCCCTTGCAGCCCTCGCGCTTCCTGCCAGAAATCACGTGCAGCAGAACCAACGTTGACGCCTGCAACGCCGATCACCTGCACCAATCGGATTGGAAAAGCCTCTCGTCGCCAACCACCAAGAATTCCACCTGGATTTGCTCAACCCAGAACACCAAGACCAAACTAGAATCGTTGCAAAAGCAACAACAACTTTCACCAGCCACGATCACCACCGAGCCTGGGCTAGAAGAACCGCCGACAACTAGACGGACTCTTCTCTGTGCTCGGCTAAACCCTAGGAGAGAGCGCCACTGTTATGAAAGCTAAATTGATAAATTACGGCTCACGTCTTATGAAAAACTTTCTCCAAAAAATTCAATATGGCAATATGGTACACATAAAAGGCAGGGTTTTAGTTTTCAATATTCCAAACAATTCAGCAGAATTTACATATATAAACTCCAAGATACATAAGAGAAGATTTCAACTTCCCTCTCCCAAACTTAGACGCAAATGTTACAAGTAACGAAAACCATAAGAATGTGATGGGCTATTGTTGAAACAAACAAAAAACAGAATATCTAATTAATTCATTAAAGTCACTTGCTCCAAATTAGTTGGAAAACATAAGTTCACTAAGGAAACAAGAACAGCTTTAATCTTGTCTTCTGCTCCTCGATTAGTGACATACGGAATAGAACCTCAAATGTGATGTGTAAGTCTCCTTTCTTAGAGTGGAACTGCAAAGGCATCCCTTCCTCTTTAAATTTCTAACATGGGCCTTCTAATTTTCTTTGTGGTTATGAATGTAATGATACTCAATGATGTAGCCTTCAATAGAAAATAAATATATAAATAAATGAGAGAAAGAATTTGCTGTGATATTGAAGGTATAGCAAACTATGTGTTCACCTCTGAGCTAATGTCCACCAAATGGTCATCAAGGTGATTAATGGTCTTCTCAAAGCCAACCAGAAGTTGAACCTAGTTAAACAACAAAGGTTCAAGAAATCAGCTCCACATGCATGAAATCAAGAAACAAGAGACTCATATTCAGGTCCCTATGCTAATGGAAACGTACTTATTTCATAAAAAAAAATATTAATACACAAGAACATTAACCAAACCCAGAATCAAGTGGCCTCTATGTCATACCAATGTGATGGTGATGGTGATGGTTGTGTGCATCATTTGCCTTCCCTCCTGAACCGAAGGTGATGTGCAGATACAAAACTGTAGAAACAATGTGGTACTATTGTCCGAATGTGGTTCATAGATATTACTACTTAATTACTAACCAAGGTGGTTAGGTCAAAGAACTAAATTTGAAATCTCCAGGTTCTCTATCAATTATGGGTTCACCATCACCTCCTGCAATAGAAATTAAGTAAAATAGAGTCACAACTCGGAACAAATGTGCAAATATTTCAGGGAGTATAGAATGATACTCCCATATTAGAATCAACTAATTAAATCGCCAACATGATACTCCCATATTAGAATCAAATAATTAAATCGCCAACATGTAGAGAACTAAATGAGACAAAACATGGAAGAAGTATCCCTTGTTAAATGTTATAACCAAATTCACAGAAAGACCAACTCCAAACTAGAAAATAAAGTATAAAGAATGAAAGCATATTTGTCCTTCTTGCAGCCCTTTCTCAATATCAACAGTGATGAAATATCCTTCTTCTCACTCCCTCTGACATTGTTTGCACACCTGAATAGCATAATAGAGTATTTGTTAAGGTAAATATAATAGCATATTCAGAATTTAGACTACATAAGAAAATCTGATATATACAAATAATTGAAAATCTATTATGTTTCTATTCACTCTGGGAACCCCAAACTGTCAAAAAAACATAAGTTGTATCATAGTACTTGAAGTATTCAAATTTCAAATTTCAATAGACTTTATATCTCCATTTCAAACACACTTTATTTCTCCATTTCAAACACGTCTTCCTTACCATTTCTTTTTTTATTGGGATAAATTATATGGTTATTCCTTTTCTATTATGTTAAAACAAAGTAAATTATGAATAGCAAAAAAACAAAGACAAATAAAATTACGCACACATAATGACAACCAAATTCTAAATCAACATCAAAATCTATAAAATTTTGTCACACTCAAGGATTAAAATATCAGTATCTACATATCTATCGGAACTTTGAAAAATGAAGACATCGGAAATATCGGGAATATGTGGAAAAATATATCTTTTTTGAAAGAGTCAATTTTTTGAAATTACATATAAATACATATGAATGTAAACTTCATCTACATCCAAAAAGAGACTCTAGATGGTTAAAAAGTCGCTCGCTGGTCTGTGCAATTACAATAATTAGACCAAAACATATGACTCATATAGTACGAATTGTAGTGATGAATATAATAGTCATAGATCTCTTTATAGTTGTCGACTGTTTTCCCTATAAGGGGATGATAAGAATGAATCAAACTGGATGACTGATCATGTACTTCTCCATATTGATTATATCCATAAGCGTCATAGCCAGATTGATTGTTGCCTTCATGAGATTCATTTGAGGTCTCATTGCGCTCTGTGCCTAAACTAATAGAGTCAAAACTTAAGCAATTGAAGAAACATCATATGGGGTACTTTGAGGGGATTTCTCCTCATCCAGATTCGTCTTGAGATGATTTCTCCTCACACAGATTCACCTTGAGGAGATCTCTCCTTACATAGATTTGCATTTAGAGAATTACTTCTTGCCTTGAGGGGATTTTTTATTTTATTTTATTTTATTTTATTTTTTTTGCGGGAAAGTCTCGTTAGATTGGACTATTGGAGTGGTGGCTCTCCTCCCTATATTATCATTATTCATAATCGGATGGTACAACGAGGGGGACATAGAGCCTAAATCTCGTGAAAAATCACAACCATCCTCAATAAGAACATCCTGAATAACATCTGGGTATCGTCCACCCAATACTCATCTAAAATGGATGTACTAGCAAGGTGTGCAAGTCTATCCGCAACACCATTTACTCATCCCTAGCAACCATTCCTATACCTCCCGCTCCACTTACAGCCAGACAGCTCCGTCAACATTCACCTTAAGTCTACCACTTGATGGGCATCACCATTTAGTGAGCTGTCTCTTCGACTTGTGCTGGCATGTGGATGAATCTGCTAATAATCCCCCAGTAATTTTAATGCCCAGGCAGCCATGTTAAAAGGATTACACTCTCCTCCATTCTAAACTATGTTGTTCCGTTAGCACCCGATAGCCCAGAGTGAAACAAAAAACATTTCTACTCTCTGAGAATCCAAGGTATCCATTACTGCCAATAGCCATTCAAATAGATTATTGACAGCTAGGTATTCACCACACTTCAAGTATTGGAATATGTTCCCAGAAGGTTATCATAACTGGGCAATCACAAAATATATGCAGGCTAGTCTCCACTCCTTGTGAACAGAAAACACACCGTACACTGGGCAGCTGTATCTTGCAAGCCAAAGCTGCCCTAGTTGGCAGGATATCACGACACAACCGCCAAATAAATGACCTCACTTTTGGAGGTATTCTGGCCTTCCATATCCTCTTCCAATAACCTCCATGCACTTGATTAGCTCCCCTAGAAGAAGAAGCCCTCTCAGTTCGTTGGCTATTAACCCTAGCCAAATTGTATCCGCTCTTGACACTATACACCCCAAGTTTATCAAAATGCCATAATAGTACATCATGACTTCTCCCAAGCGGAATACCTGCTATAGTATGGGTTTCCTCTTCAGTGAAAAGCTCTTGTATTAATGGTAGCTGCCATTTATTACTGTCCGAATCGATAATGTCACTGACTAGGAAACTCCTCTGTCCCCGACATGGGTTGAGAAAAGGGGCGGAAATGGTGCGGTTAAGGGATCCATGGATCATACCAGAGAGAAACTCTGCTGCCATCACAGATTCTCTCTCGAGAACACTACGCCCAACCAAAATACTCCTCCATGCATATGAAGGATCCCGCTTAACAGTTGCATATAAGGAAGATGTTTCTGGAAAGTACCTTGCCTTGAGGAGTTGTGCAACCAAAGAGTTAGAGCGTTGTAATATCCTCCATCCTTGTTTTGCCAATAGAGCCCTGTTGAAGAAAATCATGTTTATAAACCCTATTATACCTTCATTTTTTGGACAACAGAGATGGTCCCAAGCAAGCCAATGAATCTTCCTTGTATCTCCCTTATAATCCCACCACTTAGCTAGGATGGAATGCATTGCTGTGCATAGGTGCTGTGGAAATTCAAAGCAGCTCATTACATAATAATTTGGGATTGATTGCAGCACCGCCTTGATAAGTGTTTCTTTTCCGGCCAGCCTGGCTTAGAGTCTTATCCCTCCATCCTTACGTCCGTTTTTCCATCTTCTCTGTTATGAACAGAAAAGCTTCCTCCTTTGAGTAACTCAATTCAGGGGGAAGACCGAGATACTTGTCATGTTTATCAACCCAAACAACTCCCAATCTTCCTGCCAACTCATGCTGGATATTCATCAGCACATTCTTACTGAAAGAGACACAACTCTTCTGGAAGTTGCTTTGTTGTCTGGAAGGTTTAGCATAGTTGAGTAGGATCTCTCTAATCTCCTTACATTCCCACACATCTGCTTTAAAGAAGACAAAAGAATCATCTGCAAAGAACAAGTAACTAATGACCGGTGCCCCATTACAAATACTTAATTACTCTGTGTAACTTGTTCCGTCTTTCTGCAACAGCAATAAGTCTTGACAAAGCCTCTGCACAAATTAAGAACAAGTATGGGGAGATTGAGTCTCCCTGTCTTAAACCTCGGGAATGATAAATCATACCTCTTGGCTCCCTATGAATGAATAGGACACCATCTCAACACAACTCATAATCCAATTAGTCCAGACATCACTAAAACCAAACTGCTTTGAAGCTGCCTTCAGAAAGCTCCACTCTACTCGATCATAGGCCTTGCTCAAGCTTCAAAGCACAGAAACCCACACCATCACCTCTCAACCTCTTCAAATAGTGGGAAACCTCAAAAGCTAGTGAGGAGTTTTCGGAAATAAGGCGTTCCGGAATAAAAGCGCTGTGAGACTGAGATGTATTTTTTCCAAACAGGTTAATTTGCCTATTTATTAGGCCATATCCTGACTGGAAATCGTTATCTGTTTAAGGAAAAGAGATTTTGAGAGAGATTGTAGAGAGAATTGTCCAACATATTATTGAGAATAGGAGCCCTATATATAGGGATTACAAAGTACATATTCTAATGTTACAAGGAATACTAATCCATCTATGATTAGGAATTCTAGAATCTTCTCTCCTATTACTACTCCTAGTTTGATAAGGCACACTAAGTCGATTTTCCTTCAACACTCCCCCTTGTGCCGCTTCAAACTTGGTGGTGACGCTTCATTCGTTGCCTCGTTAAAAACCTTGCCAGGTAACAAAAACCTTGTGGGACAAAAATAACCCTGGTCGAAGGACAAAAAGAGCACAACACGTCCTTCACTCTTCGAGATCGAACATGTAGACATCATAACTCCCCCTGATGTCGATATCTCCCCCTGATTACTACAATCGTGGGAGTTCGGATAACTTTCTCAATCCGATGCTCTTCACATGTTTCTCGAATGTGGATTTAGGTAACGACTTAGTGAATAAGTCCGCTATATTATCCTCTGATCGGATTTGATTCACTTCAATCTTTAGAAGTGTTTGTTGTTGCTGAGTATAAAAGAACTTAGGCGATATGTGCTTGGTGTTGTCGCCCTTGATGAAACCTAACTTCATTTGCTCAATACAAGCTGCATTATCCTCATAAATACATGTAGGTTCATCCGTGGTAGACTTCAAACCACAACTTCCTTGAATATGTCTTATTACAGACCTTAGCCATATACATTCTCGTACGGCTTCATGTAGAGCAATAATCTCTGCATGATTTGAGGAAGTAGCAACAAGGGTCTGCTTTGTAGACCTCCAAGATATCGCAGTGCTTCCCATGGTAAAGACATAACCTGTTTGGGAGCGACCTTTGTGAGGGTCAGAGAGGTACCCTGCATCAGCAAAACCCATCAAAACATCATTGTCGTTTTGATGGAGGGGGATAGGGTGAGGCCGGCCACCCTTGATGGTGGTGGCGGCGTTGGCGGCAACATGGCCAGCCACTATGTTATGGTGGACGGCGGCTCCATGCCTAATGGGGTCCGATCCCATTCTTCCGTCATTCCTCTTCTCTCTGTAGGGATAAAATAGGCCCATATCAATCGTACCTCTTAGGTATCGAAAGATTGTCTTTACACCAATCCAATGGTGGCGTGTTGGCGCAGAGCTATGTCGAGCTAACAAGTTCACTGCAAATGAGATGTCTGGTCTTTGTGCATTGAGCTAAGTACAATAATGCGCCTATTGCACTTAAATAGGGCACTTCGGCCTCTAATGGTTCTTCGTCCTCATCCTTTGGACGAAACAGATCTTTTCCGGGCTCAAGATGACGACCGATCATGGGAGTACTCACAGGCTTTGCTTTATCTTCATTAAAGCGCCTTAGGATTTTCTGAGTATATGCAGACTGATGGATCAAAATCCCATCACTACGGTGCTCGAGTTCTAAACCGAGACAAAACCGTGTTTTCCCAAGATCTTTCATCTCAAATTCGGATTTCAAATATTCAGCAGTTTCCTTCAACTCATCTAGAGTTCCAATTAGGTTCATGTCATCGACATAAACTGCTACGATTGCAAATCCGGAACTTGTTCTTTTAATGAACATGCATGGGCATATTTCATTGTTAATATATCCCTTCCTAATCAAGTAGTCACTTAGACGGTTATACCACATCCGTCCGGATTGTTTTAATCCATATAGTGAGCGTTTTAATCTTATTGAAAACGCGCTCTGTGGTTTAGAGCCACTTGATTTGGGTAATTGAAGTCCATCTGGAACCTTCATATATATCTCTTAATCTAGATCCCCATAGAGATATGCTGTAACCACATCCATAAGCTGCATGTCAAGTTTTTTTTTTTGGAAACTACCAAACTGACAAGGTAGCGGAACGTTATAACGTCCATTACGGGAGAATATGTCTCCTCGTAGTCGATTCCAGGGCGTTGTGAGAAACCTTGCGCCACGAGGCGGGCTTTATATCTAACCACCTCATTTCATTTTTCTCATTACGCTTTCTAACAAAGACCAATTTATGGCCAACAAGTTTTACATCTGGGAGTGTCTGCGTTATAGGCCCAAATACCTGTCTCTTTGTTAGTGAATCCAATTCAACCTGGACCGCATCTTTCCATTTAGGCCAATCCGCTCTTCGTTGACATTCTTCAACAGAGCGAGGTTCGATATCATCATATTCTATGATTCCTTTTGCAACATGATATGCAAACACATCATCAATTACCATAGAATTTTTATCCATCATCTCATGTACACTAGTGTAATTTATGGAGATCTCTCTATTCTCTGGAGTTGGTTCTGACATTGGAGCGTCCCCCAATGATGTCTCTCGGACATAACAATAATCCGGAATATTCTCATGAGATGGATTATTCACATCGATGATTAATGGATTATTTTGTGCCAAACTCGCTTTCTTTCTTGGGCGAGAATCCATCGAACCTATAGGCCTCCCGTGCTTCCTGGCAGGAGCCATGGGCCTAGCCACAACGTCACCATCATTGTGAGAGGGGACGTTGGCGCCATACTCAATTTCCCTTGAGATGGCGTCATGTCCTCTGATTTTAGGGACATCAATCCTTGCAGGCACGTTTGCAGCAGGTATGTGTGATCTCGTCACTTTTGCGATATCAGAAAACGCATCAGGCATCGATTCTGCTACGTTCTGAAGATCGAGAATTCTCCGCACTTCAATTTCGGACTGTGCGGTTCGGGGATCAAGATGAGACAGAGTGGGGACAGACCATGACAATTCCTGTCGTTCCTGTTGAACATTGATGTTCTTATCTCCCCCTAACGACGGGAAGACTGTCTCATCGAAGTGACAATCCGCAAATCTTGCGGTAAAGAGATCGCCTGTCAAGGGTTCTATGTAGCGGACAATAGTTGAAGAGTCATATCCAACATAAACGCCTAATCGTCGTTGAGGACCCATTTTGGTGCGCTGTGGCGGCGCAATTGGCACATAAACTGCACACCCAAATATGCGTAAGTGTGAGACATTAGGCTCATACCCAGTCACCATCTGGGACGCAGAAAAGAGTTGAGTGGCAGTAGGCCTCAGACGAATAAGCACAGCTGCATGCAATATTGCATAGCCCCAAGCAGAAATAGGGAGATTGTTGCGCATTACCAATGCCCTAGCGACCATTTATAGTCGTTTAATGGCGGCTTCTGCGAGACCATTTTGGGTGTGAACATGAGGAACTGGATGTTCAACTTCAATCCCAATGAACATGCAATAATCATCAAAAGTCTTTGATGTAAACTCCCCAGCATTGTCTAACCTTATAGACTTAATAGGATGATCAGGGTGGTGAGCCCTTAACTTAATAATCTGTGCTAGGAGTTTAGCAAATGCAGCGTTCCTAGTGGACAATAGCATGACATGTGACCAGCGTGTCGATGCATCAACCAACACCATAAAATATCGAAATGGTCCGCATGATGGTTGAATAGGTCCACAAATATCACCTTGAATTCTTTGCAAGAATGGTATATTTTCTTTAGTGTCCTTTGCATAGGATGGTCTCGATCCTAATTTTGCTAAAGAGCAGGCTTTGCAGAACGAATGATGGGCTTTAGAGACAACCAATGAGGATTTTGGTTTAGCCATGAAGTCACAATTGACTTTAGAAGTAGAAGGAGGAGTCAAACAATGATCCATGGTGTCAATGCCATGTTGTTGCCGTAGGGGGTAGACGGCGCCGGCCCTAAGTGGCCGGTCTTGCATAGTCTTGGCGCCGTGAGGCGCAGGTGCATCTCCTCGAACCAATTTTTGGTTTTTACTTCTCTTCGTTCTGAAGAATGGATGTCCGTGTGAAGTCTTTAATATACGGATCATCATATCACGACCTGGGTGTCCCAGACGGTCATGCCAAAGCCTATATGTGTCAGAATCCCATAAATCATATAACATGATTGGATTCAATTACTCGAATAGTGGTTGCATACAACCCACTAGATCGACACATAAGTTTCTCTAATACTCGTTTATGTCCGTAGTCATTAGAGCTGATGCAAAGGAACTCTTGTCCATTCTCACAATGTGTTTCCACATGAAAACCATTGGCTCTTATATCTTTGAAGTAATAAAGTTCGAAAAATATGTCCATGACATGAGATAAAATAAATCGATACTTTATTAATAATAGCCAATAATTACATCAAAGTTTTGTGACCATAATCTAATCCAAAGTAAAATCAAACATTAGACAAATTGTAGTCACTCAATTCGTTCGGTAATTCCAATTAAATATGACCAGGGAAGTAGAGAGAGATGTCGGTGGAGCAAAGCTCTCTTAAGTACCACTAATCTCAATTACTTTCCTAGACATCATACTTAATTGAGTACGCCTAGAGGAAAAGAGATAATCCAATAAGTCATTTTATTGATTAAGGCATAATTGCCATTACATAATTCTTGGAAATTAAAAGACTATTCTAAATAAAAATCTGCGGCATTCTATCTTCATCGCCAGATTTAAAGTCTTTTATAGCTCGATATATTACCATGGATCAGGTACTCCATAAAATACCATGAAGAGGATGCTCTCTTGATTGAGGTGTATTGACACAATACATATGGTCCCTAGAACTAATGGCGTTGGAATAGTGTAATCATGGCCAAAAATGGCGCCATGGTGTCCAACCCAATACCCTCAACGTCATGACTCCTATGGTCATGTTAGGGTTTTCTCAATCAATTTGTTATTTTGTGTTTTTCCACAAGCATGCATAAATAATATGATGCAGAGAGCCTCCGAACAATATTTCATAACTCTTTCAAAGTTATAGTGAAGCAGATATTATTCCATCGTGCTTCTATGTT
Organism: Rosa rugosa; assembly: GCF_958449725.1. Taxonomy (NCBI): domain Eukaryota; kingdom Viridiplantae; phylum Streptophyta; class Magnoliopsida; order Rosales; family Rosaceae; genus Rosa; species Rosa rugosa. Next base: position 26,367,290 of record NC_084825.1, read on the forward strand.
CGGAAAGTTGTGAATGTTACTAAAACGTTCACTAGGCGCAACCCAAAGGTTGTTAGCGTTATCCTCATTCATGTACTCAAACTGGAGGGCCATCTTAATGTGGCGCTTCATCAGGGTAAATGCCCTGGAATTTTCTATCTCAGTTTGTGAGTCTTGAGCGGTTCCTTTAGAACAGAGCTCTTGGATTGTAGGCAAATAAATATCCCGTGCCCGTAGAATCCAATGGAGTAAAATCGAGCTCGTTCAAGTCTTACATCCTGAAAGGAAAGCAAGAACGTATTAGTTTCGGAGTCAATGCTTCCACGAAAACTAATATAAGATTTCTGAGCCTTAATGCTACCAAGAAATCGATTTCCAAGAATATTTGGATTAGACCGAAACAATGAAGTTTAAATGGTCAAAATCTATGCTCACGAACGCTCTTAGTCCGTAGCTTACGAACGCTCTTAGTTCGTTAAATCGATGCTTACGGACGCTCTTAGTCCGAAGTCTTACGAACGCTCTTAGTTCGTTAATTGCGTGAATCCCCACGATTCCGCTTTCTCAAGAATCGAACCCACGTTATAAGAAAGGTGGGATGTAGAAGAAGGGAGGTTGCAAGTCCCCGAAGAAAAAGAAGGAGGAAATTAAATTTCAAAAGCGGCAACTTTAACTTAAAACTTACTTGATGAAATTCGGAACAGATTCTCTTCTGAACAGCTTGCACTTCGATTGGTGTACCGGTCTCAAAACAACTCCGATAAGGCTGAAATTCGGAGGTCAGATGGAAGAGACAGAGACGAACAACTTTGATGAAGAAAAGATTTTTATCTGAGGTTCCGAACTAGACGTTTCGGGGCTTGCAAGCAGACGGACGTGCACGGGAAAGGAGAAGGATGCAGTTGGTGTGCGTTGGTGATGCAGGGGCAGCAGACGTGCAGTGGTGCTGCAGTGGCAGCAGGGATACGTGCGCAGGGGCGCGTAGGTGCTGCAGGGGCAGGCGCGTAGGTGAGGCTAGCGTGGGCTAAGAGCTGCGGTGATGAAGAAGATTTTTGGGTTTTTGGTTTTTGGTTTGTGGTTAAAGCTCGTGCTGATAACGTGTTTAAGGAAAAGAGATTTTGAGAGAGATTGTAGAGAGAATTGTCCAACATATTATTGAGAATAGGAGCCCTATATATAGGGATTACAAAGTACATATTCTAATGTTACAAGGAATACTAATCCATCTATGATTAGGAATTCTAGAATCTTCTCTCCTATTACTACTCCTAGTTTGATAAGGCACACTAAGTCGATTTTCCTTCAACATTATCAAAATTTTACAAATAATTATTCATTTTATTGGGGATATATCCTAAATATCTAATATACCAGACAATATCAGAGAAATTTCGCAGAAACGGTAGAAGATAAGATATTTCCTCCTATGATATATAAGTCCCTCCAAAAAGGGAGATATCGAGGAATATATCGAAACTATCGCAGATTTTTCAGTCCTTAGTCCTTACTCACGCTTACTCTTACAATGAAAAACAATCGCTCTCAGCTGCCTTAAACAGTATCATTAGCTCAGTTTAATGTTAAAGTAGCTATTTTTAATTCTTGGTTTAGATGAACAAAAACATTAGGCTCAAAATAGACCAAGGTTTCATTGGGGGCATATGCCCCCCAATTTGTTTTTCTCTTCATCGTTTACTTTTAATTTGATGAGGGACACCATAACCTCGATGTATACAGAAATTATCTGGAAATAAAAAGATAGAAGTCCCTTGTTCAATTCTAAAATATGGTAACAGTTTTGAAGTGGATTTCAGGGGTCAAGGTTACGTGATGTGCCAGCAACTATGACTTATGTTACTAGCAAATGATTTAATAGAATGTTTACGCTAGTCAATTCCTAGCAACAATTTCGAACACAAAAGATTTTTTTTAATCGAGATCACACAGCTTCATAAAGATTTTTTAAGTTTAGAGACTAATCTGTGTCGGGAATCATATCAGAATACTTCCTCCCCAGGCCACCAGAAATAGATTGAGATTTAAAACAGTTGAATATATACCTAGCAGTACTAATTACTAAAGGCAAAAATTGAGATTTAAAACAGTTGAATATATACCTAGCAGTACTAATTACTAAAGGCAAAAAATCACAAATAGTTACTGAGTTATAACTCATTCGACACTTAACTCACTGTATTTTCAACAATATCACTCAACTCATTCACTTTTACATCCGTATTTCATTTAACTCACTGCCGTTAATTCTATGTTAAAAGTCGTTAAAATTGAGAGTATATTTGTCAAAATACTTAAAATTACATTTTTAACTTTAAAAAAAATTCTAAATTTATTAGTTTTTTTGTTAATTTCTGAAATTTCTAATAAAAAAAAAATTATTTTAATTTAATTATAATTTGAAAAAAAATTGTCTTTCAGAATTTTTTTTTAAAGTTAGAAATGAGGGACCCTTTGGGTTCGTGCGTCTGCGGTGCAGTGGATTAGTCTGGCTTTCGCCGCAATGTCGGTGCAGGTGTCCTGGCGCTGGGATACCACTGCATGGGTGTGTGAGTTACTAACAACTAACCCGATCAAAAAAAAAAAAAAGTTAGAAATGCATTTTTTCATCATTTAGACAAATATACATTCAATTTTAATGGCTTTTAACGGTAGAATTAATGACAGTGAGTTAAGTGAAAGACGGATGTAAAAGTGAGTGAGTTAAGTGATATTGATAAAAATACAGTGAGTTAAGTGTCGAATAGATCATAACTCAATGACCATTTGTGATATTTTCTCAATTACTAAATACAATTTGGTGAACAATAATGTAACACGTGCACCGCATCTGATTGCAGTAAACATAGACCCCAAAGTGTAGTATTTTTCGGCATTCCTTTTTGCCATCACTCCCGGCCGAGTTTTAGAACCGCTCCTCCGAGACTCTCCGACCGGCCATTTCCGGCCGTCCGATTTCGCCGGAATGGACGCTCTGTTCGACTCAATCAACGTCCGAGAGCTCCTCCTCTCGGGGGCGCAGGACCTCAGCGACCCCACCACACCTCTCTCCCCCTCCTCATCCAACGCCTCGACTCCCACTCCCTCAAAATCAAGTCCAAAATCCAATCCTACCTCCTCTCTCACCACCACGACTTCGCCCACCTCTTCTCCCTCTGCAACGACGCCGTTTCCCGCTGCCGTAAAATCCCCGACGACGTCGTTCAGCTTCTCGCCTCACTCCCACTCTCCGACCGCCCCGTAATCGGCCAGATTATGAAGCAGATGAGCGCCACCACGAAAGATGCGAGGGAGAAGCGGGAGCTGCTGGAGCTGGTGAGGGCAATTCTGGAAATAAGCGAAAAATTGAAGGCTGCTTTGATGAGGTAAATCAAGCTTTTTACTGGTAGTTTCAGTGGAAATGTGACTGTTCTAGTGGTGATTTTTGATTTGAGCTTGTTGTTGTGGTTTTTTTTTTTCAGAGGAATTCGGTTTCGGTTTGTAGATTCAAGAGGTTCATGGACAATGCGGTGCGTTTCGAACGCGAATCGAATAGAATTCAAGTCAAGTATGTACTGACTACTGATGGGAACGATGGGATTGAGCTCAAGACAGTGTTACAAGCTTTGGATGTAAGTGAAAGTCGAAACCTTGTGTTCATTCCCTTTACCATTGAATATATGTTAAAGAGTTGTAATCTTTACAGTGCAGTGAATAGAAGCATTTTTAGCCACAGAAATCGGCATTGCAATGAATTCAATTTTTGATTTTTTAGGTGGTTGGCATTTTACACTATGGACTTGCTAAAGTAGCTGACTTGATGATCAAGCACGTCATCTCTCCAGCTCTGAATTCTGGATCGCCTGTGTCCGTTGTAACAGTAATAAATCCAGACTCACAAGCAATGACTGAGGCAATACTGAAGATTGTACCATCAAATGATCCTAAGGTAAACATTACAAGTCATTACTGTGTAAATTTTTGTTGGGACTCTTGTTATAATAGTTCGTCTTGAAAATGTTTAGTAGTAGAACATGTAATTGTGTGGGAAAAATGGGTTCAGCTCAGTGTATCATATACTCACTATTTAGAAAATTCATTACTGAATGTTCTCAGATTTTGCATTGTGATCGTAGCAATGGGGAAAGCTTCTGTTAGTTTATCAATTTGATTAGGGCTTATCAAATTTGTACTAGAGGACTCTATTAAAATGGTGTGCTGACATATTTCTTCTTGATTTCAGATCGAAAGAATGGACGGGGAGACTATCTATCCAAGGATTATTGAGGTTATAAAGTTTATTGACAAGTACATTTTCTTTCAAGAGGGTTCTTGGAATCGATGCTTTGGAAGATTGACATGGCCAAGAATATCAGAGTTGATTATTTCTAAGTTTCTTTCCAAGGTTATCCTTTGTAATCCTTCCCCACCCTTCCCTTTTGTATATGGTCTTTTCTTTTGAAATCCATTATTGATATACTTTTCTTTGGTTAAATATTATTGAAATACTTTTAACAAAATTTTAGTCCGTTATCACTTTGCAATAGGTGTTTTATCTTTTTCTTTGAGCCTATCATTTAGTCAATCTTTTATATTAAGTGTTTAGATATGTAAACAAAAATAAATTTTAAAAAGAAAACACTAATTGTGTCATTTGATTTTTTTATAAATTTGCTTCACTCTTATTGTTATTAATGCATTGGTTGCATTTAATTTTAATGGAGTGCATGGTCATTTCAGTAAAAGTTATATATCCCTGAGGTATTTTTACTAGTTAAAAGTTACAATTTTAATGCCACTCTGATCAAGTGGAGACAAATTTTCTTGGCATATGCATTATAATTTGCTCTGGTTCATGACATTTATCATTTTGCATATTTCTTGCATCAGGTTGTCCCCCAAGATGCTTCAAAACTTGCAGACTTTCTAAAGATCATTAATTGTACTTCTGAATTTTTAGACTGCTTTAAGGGAGATGAAGTTTATTTCAGAATGTGAAAACAAAGATAACCAGTTGAGCAGTTTCGCTGAAAATGTTGAGGTTCACTTTGCATCCAGGAAGAAGACAGAAATCTTGGGAAGAGCTAGGAATTTGCTTCTACAATGTGATTTTGCTATTTCTCAAGTAAGATTTTACGACGAGATCAAGATCCTTGTGGATTATTTATATGAAACCCTCTGAACGATACATTGTTTTGCACAGGAGAATACAAGGAGGAAAGGTAAGCACAATGGGGCTGCTAGCAATACTCCAGAAGATGTTGACTTGCTATTTCTTTCGGAGTGGTGTGTGGTGTCCAAAGCAGCAATTCAATTAATGAAGTTAGTGCATGAGACACTTAAGGTAACTGGATGTATATGTATAGAATTTGGTTGAGAACATAATGACTTTATCCATCATTTCTTATGGAAATACCAATTGATGTGTGCAGGATGTCTGCTTGTCATCCCCTAGAGTTACATTGGAATTTTATCGTGCTGCTAGGGATGTACTACTTTTATATGAAGTTGTCATACCTGTCAAGGTTAGTGCATGGAAACCAGCTGTAGAAACATTACCTACGAGACCTTTTCTCAATGCCTTTACTAAGGCATTTAAAAGCAGGGGTTTGATGTTATGTCTTACCGATTGTTGTCATTTTATATCATATAAGAAGACTCTGTTCACCTTCACACACGCACGCACACTCATTTGGATGAAATTGTGCTATAGATGGGTGAGGGAAAAAAAAAGGGATGGAGTTGGTACTCAATCTTTAAGTTTATAGTGAAGTTATCCTCTCTGTGATACTTCTAAAGTTAGATATTAGACATGTGTTTGAGAGAGCCATCACTATTTCCATACTTGAGGTTAATTTGAGGTAACTTTTGTCTGTGTCACTAGGCTTATGAAAAAGCTTCATTGATGAAGGATAGAAAAGGGGTCATTGATGATGGTGAAAGTTATGTTACCATAAGGATTTGTATGAACTTTACAAACTACAAACATATTCTTAAAAATTCAATTCTAGTAATTTTTGTGATTTAACTACACTTGGGATGTTAATGTCATTGTTGCAAATCATTATCGACTTATTTATTTGGTTGCTTTTTATTTCACCCTATTCCTGTGATGATATCTCTTAGTTTTTCAATTCCAATATTTTATGATGAATTGCGTACACAATATGTATAACTCAATATTAATAATCTTCTCTCTTAACTTATGAAGCTGGAACGGCAGCTTGATGGCATCAACCAGGTTGCTGTTCTCATGCACAACGATTGCCTTTATCTATCTCAGGAGATTCTTGGGCTTGCATTTGAGCTATGCATGAGCATTCATAATGAGCTCATGTTATTAATTTGTAGATTCCTAAGTACGACATGCATGCATGCATATATCTATAAGTATTTTGATGTGGTCCACCCATCTGGATATCCAATAAAAAAAAAATGTCCTGATATGGGCCAAACAGTTAAATATTTCTAGGGTATACAACTTGAAAGATGCCAATACCATGCTGAATATTATCTTTTAAGGATTGGAATACTGGAATTTATGTAATCTCAGAGTGTATCTAGACATTCAAATTCCAATATCTCGTTGGCTCACAATTTATTCTGTCTCAGTATCGCTCAGACTTTCCAACTTCAATGAAAGATCATGCTGTGTTTGTTGATATGGCTCCAAGATTTCATCTCATGGCAGAGGAAATACTGCAGAGACAAATCCAACTTGTGATTCATAGCTTGAGAGAGGTATGACCATGTTGAAAGGTCCCAATAAACACAAGTTTCAGAAATTTATGTCATTTACTTTATGAAGTTGCAATTTCATGTTTAACCTTAAGCAAGTTTGTTATTTATGATTTATCAGGCTCTAGATGGCGCTGATGGATTCCAAAATACCCATCAAATGCAACAATTCCAATCTGCAAAATTTATTATAGATCAGGTGATATTGCTGTGAACTTTGATGAATGCCTTTGTTTCATATTTACTATCCACATTAAGGTCCTTAGTACCTTAATTGACTTCTGATGACATAATGTAATTTGATCAGGTTGTTTTCATACTGGAGAAAGTACACATTATATGAAAGTACACATACTCGAGAAGCATGTGTATGGTTCTCGAGTCAGTTTTTTCTAGAATCACAAAAGACATACTCCATTTAGATGATATGGCAGCAGAAGAAACATTAGAGGTATAATCTATGTCGTCTTCAAAGCCAGTTCTTTAATTTAATGCCTATCTGTCAGCAGCTATCTTAAACATTGTTTTCACAGCTTCAAAGACTGATTCACTTGATGCTGGAAAACTTAACTTCTTTGTTGGGGTCCCTGGGTGCTCTTCAAGTTGAGAAGTCACAAGAGGGCATGGCATCTCTTGATGATCTTATACCATCATTACGAAAACTTAGGAAATTGGCAGGCATGTTTTCTCTCTGATGCTGAAATTTTGGATTCAGTAGAAGATTAGTTAGTGAGTTTAGTATATGTCTTGCAAGGGAAAAGACCTAATGCCCTTTTTTCCTTTTTCCTTTAATTTCTTCAGAATTATTAGATATGCCCTTGAAAACAATCACTGCAGCTTGGGAAACCGGAGAACTGCGAAATGGTGGCTTTACATCGTCAGAGGTACAACTTCACTTGAGAACATATTTTGTAGAGCTCTCTGCTTTTCATATTTTCATTGGTTTCATAAGCCCCTTCTTTTGGCAGGTAGAAGATTTCATCAAAGCAATTTTTCAAGACTCACCTTTGCGGAAAGACTGCTTATGGAGGGTACATGGCAACTTTTAAATACTCCTTTTATTTTCATAGAGTTTTTCACCAAAGCATGGTGTTCTGTTTTTACCTTAGAATTTTGAAATATGTAAAAACTGATGTACCTAGAAGCTGTAGAGTATTATTCAAAAAAAAAAAAAAAAGAAGCTGTAGAGTATATTGATCAGATATCTTTTCATGGAATCAAAACTCGAATCCAAACATCTTTTTGAATCTGGTACATCATTATTAGAATTTAAATGAAGTTAACCATTGATGTTAAGTTTCTAGCAGAATCCAGCACAATCTAATTACTTCGATCAAGGCCACTATTATAAACTTGAATTTCAGACGAGATTGGGTGTACTTCATTTTCTTTTAATTTACCACCAATTTTTCATAGTTCAATTGAATTAAAATCACGAAAAAGAACAAAGAAAACTATATGTAGACATGTAATGTGGATTGGAGGTCTACTCACCTGAGGGACAGTTTGAAGGGATTGTGAGGGACAAGTGAAACTGATAGCTGAAAACAAATGTATAGTTTTAAGTTATTATAATTTTAACTTTTTAATTTAATACATGTGGTTGAGATACATTTGTCTCTTACAATCTCTTAAAACTATCCCTTAAGTGATCAAACCTTATGTGGGTTGATAGAGATTTCCATGGTTGTTAAAGAAGCATTATGATGCTGTAATACACAAAACAAAATGCAATACTTGATCACTATGAAATCAAAATCAAAACATCAGAAGAGAGGATTCTGAGAATGAATTCGGAGATTTACTATTGATGGAATATATACAATTACCAGACCCAACAGAAGGTTTACTATAGTTGATATCAATTACTGTACAACTAATACTTGCAGCTGTGTATCTAAAGTTCTGAACCTATTTCTTGTACATTTATAAACCTGGGTATAAATAAAAAATGTAGACCTCTTGAATACATTACTCTTCTGCACTACTTTTGGGTATGTCTTCTTCTCTGCTTCCAGTAGTCGCATTTTCAATCTTCTCTTCTTCCTTACTTCCAGAACTTGAAGGAAGTGTTTGAGACAGGGTTTCAGACATAAGGTCTCTTGTCCTGAAAAAGAAAGCCAACAATTGTCGCAACATTTCCATGAAAACTAGGCAGAACTTAGATAAGACAATTGAATGTGCATACCTTACAGAAGAGCAGTATTTTTTGACTGCTTCTTTCTTTTCTGCCCCATACTGGTACCATTTTTCATCAGAAGATGTAAATGGATCCCTAGTTCCCACATCTGCACGATACAAAACTTTTAGTAGCCATGCTCAGAGGACTGAAAATTCACATTACAGACATTATATTTACAAAGGTAAAACAAACCTTGAAGCAGCACATCATCTCCATCACCATAGCTTGTCAATCTCCAAAATGCACAACCATCAGCATCGAACATATATGACATTTACAGATTCATTGGTCACAAAAATGTTCGCCTATTAGTATTTTTTTTTCACATCTCTAAAACTTTGGTTTCATTGAGTCATTTTAGTCGCTCATCAGTCTTAGCTAGGTAGATGATACTCAACTATGTCATCTCAGTATCTTGAAAATCTTTTAACAAAGTGGTGGACTATGTGGTGTTGATTTGATGATTCCGCTACCATTGAATTGGGAATTTTGGTATCATCATTTCTGAAACCACCACCAACATTGATTTTTTTTGTTTTTTTACTAGTTGAACTGATGACAGCTCTGGCCAGATCCAACATAGATCTGGCCTAATTTCGGCAAACTTAGCATATACTTGGCAAATCCAGCATTTTTGCCTGTTTTTGACCAAAATTGACTAGATCGAGATTGGACCTGGTAGATCTACATAGATTTTTTGTTAAAGATATGCAATAAGAAGGAAGAGGAAAAAAGAGCGTGGAAGAACAACCTAATTATGATGGTTACATCAATGTTGCCGAAAGCCTAATTGTGCTTCGAGTCACTATCTATGTACGAAGTCATGGGTTCGAGTCACCATGGGGGCAGGAGTGAAACTCTTTGATCCTATTTTAAAAGAAAAAATTGAAAAAAAAAAAAAATTGTGCTTCGAGAAAATTGTGGGCTTCTGAGTGCCGGATTACCCTCAACTATAACACTATTTTCACTATTTTTTCTTTTTTATCGAAAACTAAGAAACAAAATATGAATGCATGACTTAATGATAAAGAAGAACTTAGCTAAGATTTAAAATCCATTAAAACACATAAATCCCCTGATATTAAGAAATACAAGCTCTAAATTCAGATACTAATATAGATGAATTTGAATTGTAATACTTCGAAAATGCAATTTAATATAAATGAAGAGCACTTGAACCTTTCTTTTACCTAATTTTTTTTATGGACGGAATCCAGTAAGAGGCTAGATCATGAAGACTAAAATTGGAACCACTGCAAGTGGCCTAGTGGTTCTTGCCTAGTTGGGTGTGCTCCCCAACTTAGGCCTAAGCTGTCAAAGTGGCCAGACACTGTGCTGCAATGCACAGTTGGAGCATTTCACATGTGCCGAAGGGGTTTATCTTGGGCCTAGGAAGCCTTTGGGTTCCCCTTGACAAAGTCAAAAAAAAAAAAAAAATGAAGACTAAAATTGGAAGCAGAGGTTGACAGATCTAGGAACGAAAGGAAAATTGACAAGTTTAAGAGGTGGAAACGAAGCAAGATAAGATCTGAAAAATTATGGCTGGTAAGAGAGGTATAATAGTAATTTTATTTAGAAACGTGTCAAAAAATCGTGGTAGCGTCACTTCGTAGTTATTGCTTTTAATTGTGACTTCTATGAAAACAACCCTTAATAGATGCATTTTTGTGCCCCTTGAAGCCCCTTGTTAAGGTTAGTTATATTATCAAACACATAGGTTTATGAAAGTTAAAATGGATTAAATGTCCATATAATAACTAATAAAATTGGTTAATCACATCTCATTTATATGGTTATGTATAATTATGAGCTCACCTTAATTAGGTACGATGAAAGATTTCTACCATTATATGTTCATAATAATGGATTGAAACTCGATGGCCAACTTGTGGATGACAATGAGTGCAAGAAGAAACAAATTTCTTCTTGTTTGGAGTAATGGATTAATATGTGTGTGTGTGTAGGGTCATGGTCAATAATAAAATCGGTAAAGAATGAGTCATGGCGGTTGTTTTGCAAACGAAGTGATTGATAATGATGTATTAATTCATGTATCCAAGATATATTTTATGGTTTTATAACCTCTTTCAATATGTTTCAACCAATTTGGTTACTTGCTAATTCTTCATGTGGACTACAATTATTTCAACCGCCATTGACATTCAAGTATGATTTTGAAGATACGTTGATTTTTTTTTTGAATCAAACCCAATTCGGGTGTCAATATATTCATCATAGGCCAGTATAGGCCGTTACATACCCTTCCGCATTAGACAAGAAGATAGTGGTAGTACCCACAGTGGTACATAGATATAGACTCACTCATTAGACAATCAAATACGTAGACATAGCAAGAATCCTTTAGTACTACCCCATAAGCGCTAGAGGTACATAGAGTGCACATAAATGCTTAGCTTCCTAATACAAGGAAATTATTGTAATTAGATAAACTAAAAAACATAGGGCAAACCACCCTAGCCTAAATTAAAAGCCCAAGAGGGCAGCTCAAGAGAATGGGCCCAGCTCAAGGCCCAGTAGATTAGGGTTGACCTAAGCCCAAACACCGTCACCAACACCAATAGCCACATGCATAGTTTTGGTGCAGCGCTGTCGACCACGCTGTCCTGATCTAAGCCGTCGCAACCACCATAATGAACTCCCCATAACCACCAACCCACGCAGCCAGAACAATCTGCCCAGAACCTCCATAGCCACTCCGCCATAACGATCCACCCAGACCACCAAAGCCACGTTGCCACAACGATCCGCCCAGAACTGCCATAGCCACACCGCCACTAGTCCTAGAAGTCCCATGACGAAGATGCCATCGCAGGTCGTGGAAGTCCCATGAAGAGACGTTGATTGTATCATGAAGATGAGGAGAAAATTTAACCCATAATGTAAAGTCTATGGGTTCAATTCTCACAACATATGTAAGGGTGGGGGTGGGGGTGGCTTAAGAGTTTTTTTTTTTTTTTTTTAACCATAAGAAAATATTTAATTAATATTTTGATATATAAAGCATTTAATTCTTATTTTATTTTTATGGACTCTTCTTTGTTTTTATTTTATTTATTTATTAATGAAGAAGGGTATAGATGGAAATTTGATGACAAAAATATATAGGGAATGTGCATTAAGTAATTGAGGATGTGTATTGAGTAACAGACATTTTCCCTATATAAAACTTCTCTGAACCTCCTTTTGAACCTCGGATTCTAAAACAAAAAAGAATTCCGAATTAGGTTTTAAACTCCGAATTATTAAGGAATAAATTCCTATTTTTGAAATGAGACCCACTACCATGCTAATTTCCTTTAGTTCTATAATAAACACTAGTGACATATGCGATGCATGTGTTAAACAGTTTTATTTTTATTTTTACTTTTGGGAGAAGAAAAAAGTAGGAAGTTACAACCGTAAGATGTGGGAAGTTATATTTGTAGAAAGTGGGATGAATTTTTTTTTTTTTCTGAATTTTTATTTATATTTATATATTTACTATTTACCATAACACCTCTCATATATTAAAAAATATTTTAAATTAACCTATAGTCTAAGGATATTTACGTAAATTCACATCCACTTTGTTAGTGGGTTCTCTTAATAATAGTATAGATAGGGATGGCAATGGGGAGGGTAGGGTAAGGGGATTAAATTACCATCCCCATACCCGGCTTCATTCTCCATCCCCTTACCCTCCCCAATCCCCGTAATAAGATACTGGGGATTCCCCGTCCCCGTCCCCATTGGGGATTAGGTCCCCATACCCGCCCCAATCCCCGTTAACAATATTACTAATTTATTATATAAAAATTTATACAAATAATTATGGATTGTAAAATATGAAGTTAAAATCGAACATCAAAATTAAATAAATTTCTTATTTCAATCAAGGAAAATTAACATGTTGATAAAGATCTTTTATTAAAAGAATCTTCCTTTTTTTGAACATATTTATTAACAGAATTTAAATATTGACAAAAAGATGAAGTTTACATAAATATTTATTTATAAATAATATCAAATATATATATATATATATATATATATATATATATATATAATAAATAAATAAATATATATTTCAGATAATTTTTATTGGGTGGGTATGGGGATGGGGATCAAAGTACCATCCCCGCCCCGTACCCGATTTCATAATTCGAATACTGGGGATCCCCATCCCCGTTACCCGATTTCCCCCGAATTTCTCCCCATTAGGGTCGAATACCCTATGGGTACCCTACCCTATGGGGATTTTTGCCATCCCTAAGTATAGATAATAGTATAGATATTTGGAAATCAATTCCCACAACTAAGTAAATGTGCAAGTATATGAGAGGAAGAAAACATGTGTGCCCAAAGCTATGTCGACACTGATACAGAGGTAACCTTATTTCTACTGTGCAGTTTACCTTATTTCCACTGTGCAGTTTACTTTTCCAAAAAACAAGTATTCCATGTAAATAAGGATTGCATCAAGTACTCAATTATCAATTGTGCACCAACAATCAATGTTCAATACACCAACAACTAGTTCTGTCACGATGGTTTTTCAAACGTTTTGGGTTTGGAATTCATCACATTCCTTACACAATTTGATGAGGATAATTTGCAAGAAGGTTCTTGGAATTCTTTTATTGGTGAGTGTTCGGCTACTTACGTACTGGTAGAGATGTTGGAATTGGATGTTGATGTTGAACGTGCTTCTAGTTTCATTGCAGAAAGAACTATAACTGCCACTACTTCCATCGGGGTCCAATCAATGCAGTCACCTGTGTTCATATATTTCATGGTACATTATGGTTACAATCCCTGTTAATCTCTCAAACAACTCGAGTCAAGACTAATTTTGTAGATTTGCTGACCGGTTGAAGCTCTGGGATCTCATTGAGTACTCCTTTATGAGTTTAGAAAATAAAGAATCTTCTCTCTCTAGTAGCTTTGCTGGTGTGTCGTATTCTGCAATCCTTCCTGTTTGCACAAAATCATGTGCATGAGTCCTCTAATGTAATGTATGTGGTTTCTGATGTTGCTATATAAGCATGCTTGCATATGTGTGTCTTTGTGCATGTTTATACTTACCGTCACTGAGGACCAAAACGAGATCACTGTCTATAACTGTGTGGATTCTATGAGCTACTGTGACAACTGTTCGGTCTTTGAATTCGTGGCTGATGATCTTCTGTATCACCCCATCAGTTGCAGAATCAACTGATGCTGTTGCTTCATCCAATACCAGAATTCTGCTTTTCTTAAGTAATGCTCTTCCAAGGCAAAGTAACTGTCTTTGACCCACACTCCAGTTTTCTCCATTTTCCGTCACTGTCATAGACTCATGGTTATACAATTTTTAGCCGCTGTATTGCATAAGGACCATCATTTCAATATAACGGTCTAAATTAATGTTTCTGACCTGAGGCTTCCAACTTCTCTTCCTTTGCACGCACTAGATCACCTAGCTGACATTTATCTAAAGCCTGAAAATTTGGAAATTTAGTTTCAATAGAAAATGACACTAGCATAACTGATTATTTTGTTGCTCGTTGAAGGAATGAATGTGTGTTTGTCACATGGTTTAGCTCATTACCTCTTGAATGCGGTTAGATTATTTTTACCAAGAATAGGTATAGAACTAATTATAAAAGTATTTCTCCAACAATCAAAATTCCATACATCAAGTACTGCTTATTAGATAAGAATAATTACCTCCCAAACATCACTGTCAGAGTATTGCTCTAGTGGGTCGAGGTTTCCTCTAACTGTTCCTTCAAACATTGTTGGTTCTTGTGGAATGATGCTGAGTCTTGATCTTAGGTCATGAAGGCCAATTTTGCAAATGTCTAAATCATCAATTAAAATGCTTCCTTCTCTAGGTTCAACTATCCTGAAAAGAGCCTGTATGAGGGTTGATTTCCCACTTCCTGTCCTTCCTACAACACCAACTTTGGTTTTTCCCGGAAATGTACAGTTAATTTTTTTCAGAACAGATGGGAGATGTTCAGCATAACGAATCTGCAAGGCAGGCAAATGCATGTATGATGAGTCTAAGACACTGTTTATTAATTAGGGCAGAAACCAAGAGTAAAGCAACAAATGCTGTTTGATGCAATATTGTCTGTGTGCAGTATGAGTTAAATATCTTCCACATGTCTGATCATTTGGTGTTTATTGTTGAACTCCCTACTATTCAAACTTTTCTATCAGACTTACCTGCAGATTTTTGAAACAAATTGTTCCAACTTGTGGCCAGTTGATTGGTGGCTTGCATTCTTCAATTACAAGAGGTGCTTCACTTGTTAGATTTGAGTACTGCAGAATTCTTTCAACTGAGATCATCTTATTTTCTGCATTGCATATGTTCCATATAATTGAAGCTTGCAAAACATTCAGATTTATTCCATATGTTACCGCCAACCCTGCAATGCCTGTGGGAACAAAAGAAAACAAACCAGTTCTGAATATCTGTTATGTTTATGACTCAAAAGTTTATTTTATCCAACGCAACTTTGTTTTTCTCATTAAGAAAGAGTGAGGTGCACAGCACAGGGTCATATGAATGAGATACATTCTGAATTTCTGATGTCTGCTCCATGATTTTTCCTAGAAAAATTAGTTCTCCTTGGTGCAAAACAAATGATTATTTACCGCTTCCACCTTCAAGATCATGATGGTACGTGTTTAGTTTCTGTGAATGATGTTGATACTCACTTGGATTAATAACTCCTTCAGGTAGAGTCACCAATAGAACTAATGAGAAGCCAAACACAAAGTTTGAGAGTAGATTTAGTCTGAAAGAAAGCCATTCCATTGCTGACACACTATGAAACCATGGCCTTGAGTGGTTGTCAATAAGACTGAGGTTTTCATTACTAAAGCGTTCCTGTTGATCAAAAGCACGGATTGTTGCTGCTCCTGCCAGAGATTCTGCAAAGTGATGGAGGATCGGAGCCCTTTGTATGCCTGATAGCCGCGCCAGTTCTCTTGCTGTTGGTATGTAATATTGCTGAAGTAATCATCATTATATCTCAAGTCAATAATTGAGAGCAATCGCATTCATCCAGAGTGATAGATACACACACACACACACACACACATACAATGGTAGACAACATAGTTTCCATTCATATCATGATTTTTTGGGTGCATTTCAAACTAGTTTATTTTTCTGATATCATGTGTTTAGTAGTATTACATGTTCATCATGACTGAGGATTGAAAAATTAATTATTTAAGTTTTATACAAGTCAAGCTTTTCATTATCTTTGAGTTTTCGGCTTTGCCAAGAGAATTTAGTAATCTTCTGTAGATTGCTTATAGGCTGAAAGGAGATAGAAGCCCTTACCTGATACCATATGCAGACTGCAGTTACCGGAATGAATACGATGAATACTTCCCATGCTACTTGTGACATCACTGCAATGGTCCCTAAAATCTGTATTATAGAGAAAGCGCACCAACCTAATTTGATTGCCATTTCCAAATCTAACACACTTTGATCAGTAGATGCCTGCAAAATAAAATAAAGGGCTTTTACTTTTTGTAAAACACGCACGCACGCACTCATACACACATATGATTAAAGAATCTAAAACAATCCAGTACCACTCAACTCATATTATAAATCATGGATGTAAGATGTCAAGACCTGTATATAGTGTTTTTGGTACTATCAGACTACTCAGACAGTTATATTTCTATTTGTTGACTAATGAAGTATTTTTCTGTTTGCTTCTTCAGTCTGCTTCCTCCAGTTACTATTTTAATGACATCTGATTAGTACTATCAGAGTTTTACTTTTTGTTCAGAAGTACAGTCAGAGTCTGTGTACAATGAATAATTAGTTTTGTTGTTACTGGTGCCTCTAGAGTAATGTGAACTGAATAACTTACTCGGTTTAAGATTCTTCCAGTTGGGGTTGAATCGAAAAATGCCATTGGTGCTCGGAGTATGCTATGTAGCATATTTGTGAAGAACTTTTGTGCTGTTGCAAGTCCTGCTACTGCTATTAGTGATGCTCGCAATAGCACACAAAGTGAACTTCCAATAGCGAGTAGTATATAAGTAAGTAATATGAACTTAATCCCAAATTTTGGCTCCGTCTCAATTGTAGGAGGTGAAGCCCATGCCATCCAATAGTTACTAGCTACCTGCAGTACTTGGAATGATGACTGTGCCAAGATTATGATTGGAACTAGCATACCAGCTTTCACAGTTGTCAAATAAGACCAGTAAACTTCTTTTCCAATGCTTCCTTTCTCTCTCTCTTCATCTTGAACCAATTTTCCTCCTTTTTCAGTAATCTCTATAGAGAGATTATGCTCTGATTTCTGTTGTGTCTGTGGAAGTTTAGCATTTGATGTGGAATCTGTAGAGGATTCATTGTCAGATGTTGGAGTTTGAGTAGTTCTGCTGCTATTTTCAACTGTTAGGATTGACTCTAGAGCTCGGCTATGAGCACCAACCAAAACTTCAAAGCCTATATTTTGTTTTAGAAGCTCTTCAAAGCTTCCAGCTTGTGCAATTTTTCCATCTTGCATCACCTATATTAAAAAAAAAAAAAACACACACACATGTTAGTTCTAGTTTGATACAGATTCCTCACAACTCTAAGAGTCATGGTAGATTCTTAGAATTTGCAACTCCTGAGTTGACTTGACCACGAAGTATACATGTATAAACTTATATAATTTTTTTTCGCAAAAAAAAAAATATCATATATAATTTTCACTGGGATCCTGACTAGAGTTTCCTAATATTGCTAGTAGTCTTCTAATCAGAATATAGGCTTCTCTTACAGTAACAAGTATACCCTTCCAGTCACTGACATTAAGTTTTGTATACTCTCCATAATTCTCTATCTACTTTATAAATGACTAGGTAATAAAGTAAATGCAGGGAAAATTTATCTGTGACTTGCTTACCAGAATTAAGTCGGCTGCTGGGAGAAACTCAACTTGGTGGGTGACATAAAGTGTAGTCTTCTCTTTGAGAATTCCCATCATGCAGTCCTGCAAGGTATAAAAACCATAATAAATTTCAAAATTAAATTGATGATGCTTGAAAGTAGGAGATATTTGATAATAGTATCTACTTTAAAGATGATCCTCATAATATCATTTCTAACACAGGAAGTCCAGGAGGACTAACCTCGAAGAGTTGAGTGCCTGTGTGAGCATCAACAGCACTGAAAGGGTCATCTAGTAGATATATATCAGCATCCTGGTAAACTGCACGAGCAATTTGTATCCTTTGTTTCTGTCCTCCACTCATATTAATTCCTCTTTCTCCAATTTCTGTTAGATCTCCACAAGAGAATAGCTCAAAATCCTTTTCCAATGCACATGCTTTTACAGTTCTGTCATACTTGGCCTTGTCGTATGCATTTCCAAAAAGAATATTCTCCCTGATATTTCCTGTCAGAATCCATGGAGATTGAGGAACATAAGCCTTTGTACCGCTGATTTTCACTGTCCCTGACAACTTTTGAATTTCTCCAAGTATGCATGACAGAAGGCTAGACTTCCCTGATCCTACAGTCCCACAGATTGCCACTTTCATACCCCTCTTCACTTTTAAGTGGATTCCATCAAGAGTTGTGCTGCTTGACTCAATATTCCAGCCAAATTTTCCATTTTCTATTTCAATGGAGTTTTCCATCTGATCTTTTGGAATATGCTCAATGGCATCCTGCTGAATTTCTTCTTCCATGAGATATGAAGCTACTCTATCTGCGGAAACTTTTCCCTGTGCAATCACGTTGAGGACATCAGGTAGATTAAATATAGGATCTTGTAACATTCTGAAGGTGGCTAATGCTGATAAAACTCTCCCTGCTGTGAGGTCTATACCCATCAGCATACAAGCCCAGAAAGTCACCACTGAGATAAATGAGGGTGCTCCCCAAAAGACAGTAGAGCCAATTGCAAACAGTCTTAGTGACTTCCATAGCCAGTCGTACTCTATTTTCCTCAAGCTTTCTAACTTGTGAAGGAACTGACTGTCCCATGCCTGAAGTTTGATGGTCTTCATGTTTCGAAGAATCTCTGTAGTGGCTTTCATCCTGTTGTCCTTGGCTTCCATGATCCTAGACTGGTATCTTTTCTGAAGATTAGTCATTGGGATATTGCAAAGCAGTACTCCAAAAGTTGCTACTAATGCGCCGAAGGAACCCATGCCTAGATTCGTGTGAAGGATATAGATTGCCAAGGAAATTTGAATAGGCATCATCCATATTATGTTTAAGTACCAAATGAAGTCTGTGATTCTTTGGATATCTACACTCATATAGTTGATGACCTCTCCACTGTTGTGGCTTTGGTGGGATTGGCTTGATAGATGTAAGCCTTTCTTGAAAATTTGAGATATCAGAGCAGCTCTAAGGCGAAGGCCTAGCTGTCTTGCCCCAAATATCCATTGCCTCTGTGCAATCGTTTCAACCATCTTGGCTCCTAGAAAGGCAACTGCAAGAATGTAGCCACTCCCTGAGCTTCGAGTTTTCTTCTCTGTCAAAAAGTTTACGAAGTCATTAATGAGATATGGTCCAACATATGATGCTACAGCATATATTGCAGCAAACATAGCATTAATTGCTGCTTTCTTCCTGATAAATAAATAAATTGTCTTGTAGATTTCTGGATTTGTGGTTCCATCTCTCTCCTTAACATGTTTTAGTCTCTCATCATATGAGTGAGACAGATATTCAGCTGAGTCTTTGATGTCAAGAGCTGGGACTTCTTCCTGGTCTAGGGGTTTCTTGATTCCAAGAGAAAACAAGGGGTTGAGCCAAGAGAATGTGATGAGTTGGAGAAGAGTAGCTTTTCCATATGGAGATTGTTGTCTTCCTTCTGTATGTTTATCACCTTTTCCACTGAGAAGTGGTTCGGTGATGCTATCTGGGACGGTGAAGGTTAGTCCTGTCTTCCCTTGTATTGAAATACCAAACAGGCAGGTGGATGCAAGGAGACTCAGGAAGTCAGAATAATCTTGTAATCGAAGCTGGCCATGGTATGTGATTTGGAAATATGTATCAACAGCCACAGAGATGATGGACAAGATAAAGCTGCAAAGCCACCATGCTCTTAATAGCCAAGGGAACTTGATGGACTTGATATTCACAAGCCGGTATACTGCAACTGATGATAGTCCCCATGATACCACTTGCATGCCCTCTGATGAAAATGTGGGAACTTTATGATTGCAGTATGTAAAACTTCCATTTACCAGCAACAGCACCACTATGAAATGAGTTCCCATCAGTAAAAGGCAACAAGCTATTGTAGTCTTGTAAAGGGTGCTGAATTGCGTGCCAATGCCAGTGCCATTGTTCTCCGTGCTTTGGTCTGTGAACGTAGTTCTTTGTTTGCATATTTGACCCATGTTTTTTTGTAAAAAATGCAGTACTATGATGCCAAGGAAACCAAGTTGCATAACTATGCTGATGTGCTCATACAAGCAGGGAAAGTTTTGCTGGAGCCATTCTGTCTGAAATTCAAGCCGGAAATCTGTCACACATGATAAAAATCAAGTTGAGGACTGCTTCTTTCCAATAGCTAGTAACCAATATCATGATAAGTTTGTAGAAAACTGAATTTTAGTTGTTCTTGACACATAGTAATTTTGTAAAACTACATGAACTGTACATCCAAGTTCTGACTAGCTAGTTCCTTATGACTATAAGAATTCCTCTATGTAAGCACGTTACAAGTTGCAACTTACAATTAGAAACTTCTTTAATCTGTACAGTATATGTTTCTGATACATCCTTTACTGACTCGAAAGTTCCGCCTCATTTTTTGTATATCAATTTTACTATTATTACAAGTATACAATTCTGGGGCCTTTGTGAATCTAACTCAGCAACTACTTACAAAAGTAAACCAAATAGTGGTGGATCATTTTCTCTATATGTAGTTACCACATAATTTTGATTAATTCTTTTGCATGTGTAAGAGTACTTGGACACCAATAGCTATCATATTGAAGCTAGCTAAGATATGATCACAAGGGTCCTTCAATAAAAATTATAAATTTACATTGTGTTTCATTTTCTTGTGATGAATTTATATATGATGCAAATTTATGTTGTAATTAGAAGGATGAAAAAAGGACACAAGGGTCCTTGACCAAGAAGAAGAAAACATCACAATTATAGAATTGTACCTCAAGGAAAAACCTCATTCTGTACAGAATCAGAAAAAAAAAAGAAAAGGAATGAATGAAACCGAACTACTTGGCCTTTGTTGATATCACCAAAAGTTGGGAACAAGAACTACAGCTAGAAAGGCAAGAAAAAGACCAGGAAGTAAAGCTAGATCAAAATTTAACATAGTTCCTCTACTTTTAAAGCAAAATACACCCTCTTTGGTCATGCCTGTAAATATATGAGTCTGTTTTAAGAGATGAAAAGCTTACTCATTGCTCTGCGTCTCTCCAGCTTGTACCTTCAGCCACCCTGGCCTCCTTCTAGTTTTGCTGACTTCAGGATTCCCAGACTAGTTATATGATGAGTCCTCCTGGGAATTTTTTTCCAAGAAGAGATTGGAATGTACTAAGAAAATGAATGAATATATGTGTTGCTTTCTTAACTGCCTTGTCTTTTACGCGTGCATAATACTAGAAATTGTGGGCCTTTTGTCTTTTAAATTTTTAGGGGTTTAACAAAATGAACAGTGAATTGACGGTTATGCCCTGCATTTTTCTGGTCTTTTGCTTGATTGCCCCCCTACAGGTGTTGGCTGCAAGTGAGGCCGTGTTGCTCTGCGTGTTTGCTCTGGAGAAGGACACATCTTCATTCTTTGTTCTTCAATTTGAAACATTCAGTATCGATTTATCTGTTTTCGGTGTTGGGGGCTTTAATTTGGGATTGGGTATCTGGGCTTTTGTTCTTTGGTGGTTTGCAAATTTGTTTATTGGGTTTTGATATTGATAATTTATGGACTGAGATGATTTTCGATTTTGTGTGGATTACAGAAAGGTTGGGACTGGTTTTCTTTGTTTGTATGTGCAAACTCACTCTAAATCTTTGTATGTCTCTGATTAGGGGGTTTGGGTGATGCAGAGGTTGCTGAAATTGTTATTAATTTTGGAGCTTCTGGATTTTCGATAAGGATGAATGCACTATCAACACAAGCTGTCTGAGGTTTTTGTTTTGGTGTTTCAATTGTGCTAAATTCTGGGTTTTGGGCAGTCAATTATAGAATCAATCATTGGGTTATTTCAGTAGTGTTGAAAGGTTTTAGTTCTTTAATTCTGTATTGGATGAATGTAGCGGAAAATGCTCATTTAGTATTGTATGAGGTTCAGCTAGGGTTCTTGCAATTACTTCCACAAATAGTTGAATATGATTTACGTCTTGCTGTGAATTTATTGGGATTTTGTAATTGAGGTTTGTAATAATAATAAAAAAAAATGATTAAGCAAAATGAAGCATTTAGAGACTACAAATCAAAATTTATTGGGACTTTGTAATTGGGCATGTTATTGATTGTAGTGTGTCTGTGTTTTTCCTCCATATTATTGATTGACTACACCTGTTTTTAGCTTTACAATATGCTATTAAGTGAGCCTTTTTCCTGTTGAAATTGGAATTGACTATGGTTCAGTTTCAGTTTTTAGATCTGAATCAGATTGGTTTCCTTTTTACTGAATTGGAAATTCATGCAAATTTTAATACCATATGCTCAGTTTTCTATTATTAATGTTATGGTTTCATTAACTATTCTGCATTTTCTTTGTGTTCAAGTGCAGGTTTTTGGTGCTAGGCTTCTTTTGGATTTCTTGCTTTTGGTCCAAGAAACTTGCTGATCAGTTTTATGTAATTTTCGGTCAGCAATTAAGACTTTAGTGACCCTGTTTGAGAGTCTTATAAAAAATTATTAGTTCTAGGTTTGTTTAGAAATGGAAGCTTAATAGACATAGGTTTGTTTAGAAAAATATTGAAAGCATCTTAATAAAACTAAATTAAATAACCATTTCAGATTTGTTTAATTCTTTGTACTATCAGGAAGATACCCATCAGTTTTCTGTTTTGATTTTAGTAATATAACAATGTCTGCATCTGGTAGGGATTTCAACAAACAAGCGTAGTTAACAGTACTATGTACTTTGGTTTCTAATTTTTGGATTGATGCCTTTTGCTTTCTTGGGAAGTGTTAGCATTTATTCCAATTAATTTGTGGTTAGCTAAATCAATTGTTCACTTCTCAATGTTTTTTTATGAATTCATATGCCTGCATTTTCTACCTTTAGGCTTCAGAACAAAACAAACACTGAAACTGAAATGTGTTATTGCATTGATTGCATGAATAACGCTGTGTACAACATATTCACAGTATGTTGGGGTATGTACGGTTATGGGTTTAGGAGTTTAGTGTTCTTATTTAAAACGACTTACAGAAATGGTCAGCTTAATCAGGTATAGGCCCTTTCAAAAATAAAAGAATTTGGTATGTAGTAGCAGCAAAATCTTATTGAACATCGTTTTGGATATAATAGGATTTCTGTGAAGGTTCAATTTATATGCATCCAGACTTTGTCTTTGGATAGGAAAATTGAGAGCTAATAGCTTTATATGGGTAGTTTTTTTTTTTGCCAGGTTTATGGATTGTTAAGCATTTCTTAACAAGTATAGGGCAGAGAGCTTTAGAAAAGTTTTAGATAATTGGTGGTGAAATTTTTCAAAAAGAAAGAAAAAATGAAAGAACTTCTGCCTTTTTTTGACATTAGGGTAAAATATTGTGAAAAGGCACTCCTGGTAAGTGTAGTTCTGTCCTTAATTGGTTCTGCTTCTTACATTTAAGAATGTCTTTGGTTATTTTAAAATGGTGTTATCTATTTGGGCAACCCTATTGAATGGCACTGATAACATGTTAAGCTTCTTTCAATCTCTAAAATTGATCAAGTATCCGCTAGCTGTACAACTTTTAACGAGTATCTGACCTCTTTATTGGTCCTTCTACGTAAACCTTGAATAATGTATAGTGTTATGATTTGATATGAAAATTATCTCATAAACTTCACTTTTGCAGGCTTACATTCCAGAAGTTCCAGCAGACTGGTTGAGCTTAAAGGACTAGACCAATTGATATGGAATGGAAGGTTTTTAGTATTTTTGCAGGGATTTTCTTTTTTGAATCGACCCCTACAATTTCTTAGTCACCAGCCTAAGCCCTCACTTATTTACCATAGTACTTAGTTCAGTACTATGACCAATTGGTTGAGACACCAGATTTTGGAAAATGTGAAACAATACCATTTGTAGGTATGTAATGTATTTAATATTTGTAAATATTGTATTATTAAGCTGAACATATTAATAATATACTTGCAGCATCGCCCATAATATACCCGCAGCATCGCGCGGGCTGCAATGCCTAGTTATATTACTATTTAGAGCTTACGTACATACAAAATATAAAAAAAACCCATAGTGCTGCAAATAATATATGTCCACATTTCTGCACATGATACAACTCCAAACATCTTTCTTCATTCTTTTGCATATATAGAAGCACTTTGAATGGTGGTTAGCTAAAGAAAGTTTGGCTTATTGATGGAGATGATCTAGTACGTACTCCAATAACTTTGTATCCTATCTAAGCTATCCGTATATATGGTCCTGCAATATTAGGGTGACAGAATTGACTAGCTATAAGCTTGTGCATCCTTCTCGATACATACATATAATATACTATATATATGTTTTTTTTTTAATTGAGATCAGTTCCTCAAAGACTTTCTAGGCGCCCCAGAGACTAATCCATGTATATATATATATGGTCCTTCTAGTGAGAGATCATTTTTTTAAGGGATCGCTTATTAGACCCACTTAGCTTTTTGATCACATATTCACATCTCAACCGTTCAGTTTTTAGGTATATATGAGTAGATCACTTATGTAAATTTTCAGCAAAATTGATGATCGTTAAGGTATCGAATTGGATTAAATCAATTGGCGAACTGAATCTGTCCAACCTGAACCTTTCATTTCATAATTGTAAATCGCAATTATGAATGCCTTAATGATTATCAATTTGGCTGAAAATTTGCATAGATGATTTACTCATATATACCTAAACACTGAACGGTTGAGATGTGAATATGCGATCGAAAAGTGGGTCTAATAAGCGATCCTTTAAAATGGCCAAAAAAAGGGATCCCTTACTAGAAGGGTCCTTATAGACACACACACACACACATACACACACATATATTAGGACCTAAAAACTGAACGATCGAAACACCAAAATGCGATCAAAAAGTGGGTCTAATAAGGGATCCCTCAGTGGAATTGCACTATATATATAGCTATCCTAATGAGGACTAATTGAGTACTTTTGACTCACTTTTCGATCACATTTCCACAAATCAATTGTTAAATATTTAGATATTTATGTGTAAGTCATTTATATAATTTTTCAACCAAATTAAAAATCATTAAGACATTCATAATCGTGATTTATTAGTTATAAACATGAACGGTTCATATTTGATAGATTTGGTTCGTCCATTGATTTGATCTAGTTCGGTAGCTTAATGATTAACAATTTTGAAGAAAATTTTCAGAAGTGATCTACTCATGCATACATAATTATCTAATGGTATATTGATTTACCGTATTGTAATCGAAAAGTGGGTCTCCCAAACCGTTAATTAGAAAGTCTTCAACTAGTCCTCATTTTAGTGATCCTCAATAGAAGGGCTTCATGTGTGTGTGTGTGTAAGTCTCTAGGGCCCCATATGAGTTGATTTAGGTCTGATTCATATATCAATCTGATCGACCAGACATTACATTATAGACTTGTCCTGTTAAGATTCATGAACAACAACATCGCGGACCATTTGACACACGTGCCACTTACTATCTCGCTGTCCAAATTCATAGAATGTAAGCCCTACATGCAATCATGCACATTGAGTTTTGCTTTTTGGGATTGGCTGCATTCACTCTTTAATTTACAAAACTCTTTCCGCATAATTTACTCTTGTGAGTAACTCCAACAATTTCTCAATATTTTGATTTTTCTCTATTTTAGGGAAAAATGAGCATCTTTTGCTCTAACAGATTTCTTTATAACTATTCCCATTTTAGAGATAGTGAGGAAAGAGAAAACAAAATTCCCTAAATTTACAGCAATCTCTAAAATTTAAGAAAGAATTACGGAGATTTGAGAGATTGCTGTAAAATAAGGAATCTGTTTAAGTTGGAGAAGAAAAATTGCTTAAACATTTGACTTTTGCTTCCCTATAATACAAAATTATAAAGAAGGTATCAGAGTTGCTCTAAGTTGATTTGATTGAGGATATGCATCATGGAGGGTATGAACTCATCATTAAGATTAGATCTACGATTCAATGTTAATCGATCACAAAAGACAACCTTTAATTTATACACTCTAGCTAAATAGCTATATATCTGCTCTTTCAGGCAAAAAGAAAAGAAAAAAAAACACACTACCTGCCTTTCAAATTCAATAATGTAGCGCTTAAAGCTTTGGTGAGTGAGTGAGTTGCAGTTGGATGAAAAATGTGTGCTATAAAAATAATTCCTTGATTTGCTATTAACATTATCCCGGGCACTTTTTCGAGTCTTCAGTCGGATCATTTGACCAATAAACTCAAGCAGGGCGTCCTCTCAATTATTTAGCCAAAAAGAAAGTATTTTAACTTACAAAAGCAAACAACAAACTTTGTGCCCCAAGAGAGCTACGAAAGACAGACCTAGCTCACTTTTTCTTTGGTTTGTAGCCAATTAGTTAATTAGTGATTGTCTGAGAAAAAGTTAATTACATCAATTAATTAATAGTGATTTAATTAACTAAATTATTTCAGTGATCCTTATCAATCAGTGCTACTATAAATAGATTAAGAACTAAACGACAATGTTTCCAAAAGATTATTAAGCACTAAAAGAGACTAATCCATGTTAGTATTGATGTGCATGAGGGCTACTGATCCGAGGGTTTTGAATATTTTGTTGGCACGGTATTGCAAATATGTAAAGAAAGCCAAAATATATGAGCCTACACTAATTGATAATACTTTTATATACTTGAAGGTGAAGGTGCGTGGTAGGTGGCTATGATATAATTAACAAGTAAATTGATTAATAGTGCATGCAGTCACAGTCGACGTGGTAGATGACTTATTTTATGTTTATGGAATTCTCTGAGGGAGATGGAGTCATGGAGAAACATATAATTGAATGTGGAATATTATCATGAGAAAATTATACAAACAGTATCCGAATTAAAGCTTACTCTTAACTTCAGTACCTGACCATGCAAAACTATCACTTTGGTACCCCAAGTTTGAAGCCCGACTCAAGAATGGTACACACCGTCCATAACAGGGTTAAGTCTCTTGCTGTGTGGCAAACCATGAGGGGTAATTGGGTAATTTCGTTACCCATCTATCTCCTTCACCTGTTCTCCGCGCAAGACCCATTTCGCTTCACCTGAGCACCACTGCAGAGCCGCCAAAACCACCGATCTCCAACTGATTTGTGCGGCAACTGAAATACTCGAGCTTGGGCAGAAGGGTTTTCTCAAAATTGGCTGTAAGAAATTGCGGGCGTGACCTAAGAACCTAAGCGATTTGGGTTTCAAAGAAGCCATGGTTTCTGAAATGGGCCAAAACGGAGTCTGCTCTTGCTACGGAGCGCAACTTGACCCGCTTAGATACTGAAAATGCTCCTTCCGGTGATAACCCACATGAGTTTATCAAGTAATTCACTGTGAAATTCTCATCTTGTGAGGTGATGATGTGTGTGCAGAGAGATTATGATTTTGATGAGAAAAACATGAGGGTGGTCGATCACCCACAATAAGTGTTCTACTTTTGGAAGCAAATGGGAAAGATAACGTTGAACAACCCAACCTGAGGATCTTCTTCAGGTTGTGCAGCACTACCATATTCGATGTCGATGACAGTGACCAATTTCTGGTGGAGTGGCCAGATAAGGCTCGGAGCTGGTGGAGTGGGCTCTGATTAGGGTGTCGTACATGTAGGTGTTGGGGGTCTGGACTTAGTTGAAGAGGAGAGAGGCGTATCGGAGATTGCCGAAGCCGGAGAGTGCGCAGAAGGCAATGAGTTTGCTGACGGCGTAGTTGTTGAGGTAGAGGCCGTGGGTGATGAAGACGGCGTGGGTGGGTTTGAGTGTGCGCATGTTGGTGCAGCATTAGGCTAAAGACATGCGCCTCTTCCATTCTTGGATTCTGGTGTAGACCAGTTGCTTCATATGCGTCTACTGCATTCTGGGCGTGCGCAATGGAACGGTGTTTTTGGTGTTAAAAAAAAGAAAAAGAAAAAGAAAAAGAGTTAGACCAAATTATCCCTCAAAATATGTCACGTCGTTAGCTAGTTAACACCGTCATAGACGACGTGTATGAATGTTGAGTCGGGTTAGAAACTCTGGGTACCAAAGTGATAGTTTTGCATAGTCGGGTACTGTAGTTAAGAATGAGCCTCAGTTTGGGTATTGTTTGTATAATTTTCTCTATTATCATTCCACTTATGATACATTCATTTTGTGTTGGTGTTTTTGTTTGTTACATACAACATCGAAGTCCTAGCTTATTAACTTATTGTTTGTCAAACCACAATATGTTATTTAGTGATCTGACAATAAAATGAGTGCATAATTCGAATTCTTGATTTTAACTATATATTTTTTTTTTTTTTGATCAAAGAAGAACTTCATTAATAATGAACTGCTTACAACGAGTTTTAGGCGACATCTCTGAACAAGAAATGGCCTCTAGACTTCACACTGGAACTCTATAATGACTGACTCTAAACTTGCACTACAACTGTATGACAAAGACAAAAAGCGCAGGAGC
Organism: Rosa rugosa; assembly: GCF_958449725.1. NCBI lineage: Eukaryota > Viridiplantae > Streptophyta > Magnoliopsida > Rosales > Rosaceae > Rosa > Rosa rugosa. The sequence continues at coordinate 26,396,024 of NC_084825.1, forward strand.
AGTGAATCCTTGACATCTCACCTCTCGTCCAGCCAGTAAGAACTCTAGAACTAGACAACTCACTTGTGTCGACACTAAACTCACCAACCAGAGTCCTCCTAACCAGCTTTGGATCGACCAAGTCAACACTCATGGTGACCTAAACTCAACCAAAAGTATTGCCGGACATTCAGACCTGGGACTAAAGAGAACACCATCACTAACATCAATTACTTTCATACGTGCAATATGACAATTTTAAAAATAACTAAAGAGTTAAGATAGAAAGTCTGCTAAAGATACTAAAAATTATGGGTAAAAACTCAAAATCGTACATGAGTTATTGTGAAAGGTACTTTTTGGTACCTATGAATTTTTTTTAACTGGAATGGTACTTGAAGTATTGCTCCATTACCAAATATAATATTTCCGTTGACTTTTTTTGTTAAAGTTGCCTACGTGATATGCATTTTTTGGTTTAAAACTCAAAATGGTACCCGAACTATTGTAAAATGTATTTTTTGGTACCTATAAATTTTTTTTTACCCCAAATGGTACCTAAATACTATATCTTTACTATTTTTTTTTATCATAATATGAAATTCATTCATTGGAAGTGTCACAAATAGGTTGAAACAATACAAAAGTGGAGCTATTATCCGCTACTTATAACATAATCAGACCATCAGGCCTAAATATATTTTCCATACTACTAATAAGGAGCCGCACCATCTCTGCTACACCATGAGGCTAGGAAAGATGGTCATGTGGCCACGGAGACCCCAAATATATATTGATCACAAATTTAAGATGAAAACTTCAAACATATGATACATACTAATCCACTACATAATAATTATAAACCTAAGCTACAAAAGATATGATACATATTGATTATAGACACTTAAACCCAAAACATATTTAGTAGGTCACTTTAACGAGAATGCTAAAGAAAGTATTATATTTAATAATGGCGTAATACTTTTGGTATCATTTGTGGTAGAAAAAAATTTATAGGTATAAAAATTAAATTTTCCAATAATTCGGATACCATATGGAGGTTTTATCTAAAAAAATACTCGTCACGTATGCGACTTTAACGGAAAAGGTATTTGGTAACGGTATAATACTTCAGATACCATTTGGAGTGAAACAACTTTGTAGGTACCAAAAAATATCTTTCGCAATAATTTAGGTACCATTTGGAGTTTTTACCCAAAAAAAATAATTATACTTTTAAAATTAGCTTATAAAAATGGAGAAACTCAAGCTTTCACGTATGGGTGGTTGTTGGGGACATGACATGAGTGCGAGATAGAGAGAGATGAGAACGTTTTCATATTATAAATTAGTATGACCTGATTCTGGAAAGAGAATGTTTGTGATAATGTCAATAATTAGTTGTTTGATAGTGAACTGATTGAGGTTAATTACATATTCTATGTGTCTATAAACAAACTTCATGATGGCGAGAGCTTTGTCTTAAACGAGAAAGTGACGTTTGACCTACAAAAACACTTGTTATCATCAATCAACCACAAATATTTTTCTAAACAGCTAAATTATTGGAAAATTTATTGACTTTCAAAACTCACTATACTAGCAGAGCCCTAGGGTTTTGAGCAGTGTGCGGCAGGGGAAAATTTCCCGTTGCCGTCTGTTGTGAGCACTGGCGAAGTGCCTCGCCGTGGCTGGGAAACTTTGGGCGCCTTGCCTCAAAGTGGATTGGTGGTGCTTGAAGATCGAATCACTTCCGATTTGAGGGTAAACCAATTGGAGTCGGCTTGGCAGTGGAAAGTGTGTCTCGTTTGCCAGTGTCGAGGAAGCAGATTGCAGAGGTTTGGGGAGGTGGAGATTGCTTCTTCTGGTGCTTGATTGATCGGCATCAGAAGCGGCGTCAGTATAGACGTTTGAGGTCGGATTCTCCTGATTTGTGGTGCTGCGCGGTAATGTGGTGCCGCTTATGATCGAAGGTCTGGTTTTGATTGGAGGGGGAATGGATGCAGGGATGGTTGCCTGGGTTGGACGTCCCCCGGACTGGGCGGCAGCGGCAGGCTGGCAGCGGGGGAAGGGTGCTCTGGCCAATGTTTTTGTTTGGGGTTGTTCCTCTGGGCTTAATCTCAGACCATATGGGCTTAATCTAGGCCCAGTTGAGTAGGTCTAATTCTTTTCAAAATTAGGCCAGGTTAGAGGGTGCCTTGATACCCTCATTCATTACTTAGTGCTTTGGGCTAGCCTGGCCCGAGAGCTTGACCTCCTTGGGCGATGTTGGGCGTTTACGGTCTCTCAAGTGCTAGTCATAACTCAGATCATGGTTCTACGAAATTGGTAATTATCTCGAGTTGGACTAGAGAAAGTGGCTTATGGATGAGGAATTGGCTCCTATTTGTTTGTTGGGAAGTGGCTTTCTATTTCGTACCACAATTGCGTGATTAGCGGATGGTTGGCTAGAAGATAATTTTGCCTCAAAATACACGGAGTTGTTCTTTGTATGTGAGTCCGCTTAAAAAATGGGCTTCATTTGACTTGTCATGAATTTGCAGTACTTAGATAGGAGCTTGGTTGTTACCCCGTCATTTTTCTGTCTTTAAGGGTATGGAGACTCTGGCTTTTTAGTTGGTCATCTAATGCAATTAACCTTCTATTTAAAAAAAAAAAAAAAAAAAAGCGATCAACTACAAAGGTTGAGTGATCTTTTTTCCCTCCATATCCATATTGCCCTAAAATACTCGTTACTTGTACACCACCCTAACTCAAAAGTAGCATGAAGAGGAGATATAAGGTTTGGATTTGTTTGATCCCCTTCTAACATAGATCAAAGTTTGAGAAAAAAGTATAAATAATGGCTATCATTAACATTTTCTCATATTCAATTCCTAGCCGGGCAATTTTCCAGTATTTCATTCCACCATATCTTTGGAATGACAAATTGTTAGAAAATTTGGGTCGATGGATGTTATTTTTGCCATCAGATTTCATCTCCTACAAATTTTTAATAGTAAATAAATATAATCACATTAATAGCTTAATAAGCTGAAAATAGAAGATCAACACTTATTTTTTAGATTTGCGAGCCGCCACCCAACGATTACATCAAAAAGAGTTTAAAGGTTGAGGCGTGTAAATACTACCCTTAAGAGTAGATTTCGCCCCTCGGAGACAATGTCTCGGTGTAGCAGGTTTGTGAAGCCCTACCCTCCAGGGTACAACAACCTCGATCCCTGTAGGTGTACACTCACAATACTCGGATCGTATCGAACAACTTGAAAGTTTCTTTTGGAGGAATAGATAAATTAAAGGAAACACATGAATACTTTGAGCTCGGAAAGGAAACAAAAGAAATTGAATTTCTTGTTGTATATTTTGATTTGGAAAGCTAGAGATTATATAGGGCAAGGATGATTAATGCAATAACAATTTGCCAATAGCAATTAAGCTTTGTAACTTATGTAATAGAAATGAATATAATGACATTGATTAAGAAAAATCAAAACCGGAGGTATCAAATAAGGAATGAACTAATATAATTGCAAAGTTAATCAAATGAATAATCCAAACTGATGAAATTTTTGTAATAATCACAATCAAAGAGAGTTAATGACGCAAAAAGAATTAATGACTATTACTATTTGCAAATAACGGTTCAAAGGAGGTTTCAAAAATGGAAAATTCTAGTATACGTTGACGTATGCCATACATCAACTCTTTCAAATATTTTAGGCCGTTGGATATAATTAAAATATGAATATATCTAACGGTCTAGAATATTCAATAGTGGTGACCTGCTTACCAGGTAACCTGTATAATTTTTTTTTTCTTTTTCAAAATTCTAAATTACATATCTACATTAAAAAAAAAAAAAAAAAAAAAGAACCCTAATTCGAAAAAGAGGAGAAGACGAGGAAAAGAGTTTCTTTCTTCCTGTCCAGTTTTGTTTCTGTACAAAGCGAGAAAACAAGTACGTAGAATCCTGGTTTCATTGTTTGCACTCAGGTACGTAGAATCCTTATCATCTAGATGCGATTATAAGACTTTGTAGTTGTATGTTGCACCATTATCATCTAGATGATGGGTTTAGGGTTTCCTGTTGAATGTCCCTTATTTTATGTTTGAGCACCGATTCCAGTTGAAGATTAGACTATAGAGTTTAAAGACCTTCGTTTTGGTCTCACTGGTCTTAGGGCTAATAGCAAAATAGAAACAAGTAGGGAGGAGGGCAGCCTCCGAAGCATAACTTCATTAAGTTCAATTTTGATGCGGCTTGTGATGGGAGGAGGGGCTATACTGGGTTGGGAGCAGTGTTCAGGGATGAATTTGGGAGATTGAAAGGCGCTTTAGCGGTCCCCCAGGTGGGCAGAGTGAAGCCCAAGGTGGCAGAGGCGCTGGCTCTGCTGCACAAACTGAAATTTGCTGTTCATGTTGGTTTTAAGTCCCTTGAAATTGAAGGGGATGCCCTTACGGTGATTAACACGCTCCATGAGCAGGGAGAAGATCTTAGTGAGGAAGGAAATATATTGGATGAAGCAAAAGATGTGATAAGGCAATTAGATCATTGCAGCTGGGGGTATGTTCGTCGGAACTGTAATATGGTTGCTCACAAGATTGCAAGAGAAGCTCTTTCTTTTACTAATCCTATGCTTTGTTTACAGTTTGGGCCTTCATGGCTTCATAGTTGTATTGAGAGGGATTCTTCTCATAACTAGTTAGTTCTTGGGTGTGGTGCTCTTTCCGCGTCCCAGTTGGGAAAGATTTTAGTGAGGCCACTAGATACCCAAAATCGTTGTACCTGTGTTTGGTTAATGAATTGCTGTTTCAATCAAAAAAAAAAATGGTCTCACTGGTCTTGCATGTACCGTACAATCCATTAGTTTTATGCAGTTTATTACTTAGGTGGATTCTATTATCCTTCCATGGATCAAAGACGGTTTTGATTCACATTCGATCATGGTGTCTAATTTGATTCCTACATTTTCCCTCAAGTACAGAGAGTCACAAACACCTCTACAAGATTTGTACTTTCTATATCTGTACATGTATTTCCAAGTCTAAATTTAATTGTCTCATTGAATTAAAGTTGTTTGTATGTGTTTTCTTGTCCTTTTTTTTTTTTAATGTTTTTATTTTATTTTAGTAGTCTTTTGTTTCTCACTTTTTGTACAGTTCTACGTTAAGTTCATATGATTTTAAGAATATGTTCTAATATATATGAAGCTTTTACTAGTTTTACATTGCTTTCATCTCATTAATTGGTCCTCTGTTTTACTCTATTAATTACTAGTTGGATTTATATTGTTCTCTATGTTTTAAAATGAGATGATTTCAGCATGTGTCAAGTGAGTTTCCGTGTTGTTCTTCTGGTCTTGTTCTTTTTGTTTGTTTGGGCATTTTGCTGTTTGTTTCTTTGGTCTTTTGGCTTTGTGTTTTTGTTATGTTTTTTTATGCCAGACGTCTTCCACCTTCTATGTAAGGTTTGGAGTGTTTTTGGTTTTCTTTGTACTGTTCGTGGTTCAATAGATTGCTTTTTATCCAAGAAAAAAATGTTTTTGATGGTTTCAGCATTGTCAAGCTGAGTCAGTTAGAAAATGTGCAACTTCTATTTACGACGAATGTTGAGTGGATTAGTCAAAAAGGGAAAAGCTGATGAGCAATTGATTATGGTTTGTTAATACTTGGGTAATATTTTCTTTGTTTCAGGCATGGATGGATCGTATGAACCTTCAATATCTGATATTGGTTTGGTGTCCCAAAGTTCGATAAATGGAAGTGACTGTAATGAAATGCAATATAAGGGAGTTAGGTATGATAAGTTGTCTACAGAAGATCTTAAAGGGCAAGAGTTTAAGACTGTGGAGGAAGCTGAGTCCTTTTACAATGCCTATGCAAAGGCCATGGGTTTTGATGTTAGAAACGATTACAAGAGATTAAGTATACGCACAACAGGGAGAGTCACTTCATTGCGGTTGGTTTGTTCTGCTCAAGGGAAAAGAAGAGAAGAGTACATGAGTAACAAGAAAAGAGTTCGCAGGCCAAAGAAAGAAACAAGATTCAGTTGTCCATGCTTGTTCAAAGTAAGGTACCGTTCGAATATTAATGCCTATATTGTTGCTGATTTCATAACGAACCACTCACATCAGCTTGCACAAGCACATGAGTCGCATCTTCTTCGATCACACAGATCAGTTGAAGATCATCATTTAGCACTGGCCACATCTATGCAGAGAGTGTCTGTTAAGCCTTGTCATACATATGAATACATTGTTGATAGATCAGGAGGTTTTAAGAATGTCGGGTTTATTATGAAGGACTTGTACAACAAGTTAGATTCAAGACGCCGAGAAATTTTACTTGAGGGTGATGCAGAAGCTGCACTTACATATATGAGAAGCAAAGTTGCCACAGACTCGCATTTCTTCTGTAAGTTTAGCATAGATGAAGATAATAGGTTGGCGAATATGTTTTGGAGAGACTCTAATTCTCTGGTGGATTATACTTGTTTTGGAGATGTCTTGGTGTTTGATAGTACCTTCAAAACCAATCCTTATGAGAAGCCGGTAGTGTTGTTTGTTGGTTCAAACAATCATTTATCGACCACAGTTTTTGGTTTTGCATTACTCATGGATGAAACGATTGAGACTTACACATGGGTTTTGGAGACCTTTATATCGTCTATGAATAACAAAAAGCCTGTTGCTGTTTTGACTGATGGGGATGAAGCAATGCGAAGGGCTATTGAAGTGGTACTCCCTGGTTGTGCTCATCGTCTGTGTACGTGGCACATAGCAAAGAATGCCCGGAGGCACCTGCGTAAGAACAGTGTCTTTTCTGAATTTAGACGTTGTATGTGGGATGAAGTCACTCCAGATGGTTTTGAAAAACGCTGGAATGCTATGGTTAACACACATGGTCTCCACAATAAGGATTGGGTTAAGATGATGTATGAAAAGAGGCAAATATAGGCAGAGGCATTTATTAGTGGCCATTTTTTTGCCCGTATGAGAAGCACGCAGAGATGTGAGGGTATGAACAGCTATATGAAGGGTTATCTGAAAAACGGTGTGAAATTATTTGAACTTATTCCGGCACTTGATAGGGCATTGTTACGGCTTAGGAACAAGGTTGTGGAAGAGGATTTTAAGTCCAATAACTCTAGTCATGTCCTTACTTCTTCACTTCGAGAATTGGAACATCATGCAGGTATTATTTTCACTGATAGCGTGTTTGAGCATCTACTTAAAGATTTTAGGACACATAACTTTATTCATGTCCTTTTTTTTTTTTTTTTTTTTTTAACATGGAACATCATGCAGGTACTATGTTCACTGATAGTGTGTTTGAGCATGTACGTAACGAGATTGATGGGGTCGGCGATTTAATAACATCTCGAACTATGGTGTTTGGTTCAAGTCGTGTATACTTTACATCTAGTTACAATAACAACAAGCAAGAGATTGAGTACACGACGGTTTACTATCCTGATGAAAACAATCCTCGTATGGAGTGTTCATGTAAGCTGTTTGAATGTGAAGGCATTCCATGTTGTCATATATTTAACGTTATGAAACATGAGCGTATGAATGAGATTCCTTCATCCTTATTAATGAAGAGGTGGACGAAGTCTGCAAAATCTGATACGCAAGTATCAGTTCATGAAGACAACGTCCCTAATGAAGTTATAGAATTTGCCAGGTACATACTTCATTTAATTATATTTAATAGTTCTTCTTGTTTTACATTAACAATGTCACTTACTTTTTTTTTTTTTTTAACAACACATTATGATTAGTTTTAGGCTCGTTTGTGAATCTTAACTAATGTCTTGTTAAGGTTTGCAAAGGTCTCCAAAGAAAAAGAAGACAATCCAAGAAATAGATGCAACCAACGTGAACAAAAAAAGAGGTCGTGGTCGGCCTCGTGGCTCAAAAAATAAACCTAAGAAATAACCAATAGCGCACAGCAAGTTACTACTAGTTACATTTTATCATACTCTTTTGCAAGTTACATTTGATTGTTACAATTGAGGCTAGCTTTGTTCTTACTGTGATAAAAGTCTGGTTGGTTAGCTAATCATTTTGCTTGTTTCAATGACATACTAAAGCTTGTGCAAGCTATATATAATTTCATATAGACCAGCTGAGAAAGCAGCTAAGGAAAGATAAGCAAATGAAATCCAAGTCCATGAGTTGAAACAAATAAAGAATGGCACTATGTCTATCCAACAGCAAACTCACATGTAAGGATAAGCACTATTCAATCTCTCTAATCTTACTATTATATAGAAGCATAATTAGAAGTTCAAAGTTCACCCCCTTTTATATACATCACATCATTATGCAAGGTAAAATCACTACATAAATCACCCCCATATATAAACTTGTGTACTGAGACTTGCTTTGAGCTAGTTCCATTTGATCTTGATCTTCATCAGCCTTGGCCACTTTCTTCTTCAAATAAGAATGCCATAAGTTTTTTTTATCTCATTGTCTGTCCTTCCAGGCAAATGTTGTGCAATCTGAGACCACCTAACCATCATTGACCCAGAAATTTAATTATCCAAGAATTACTCCTATCAATTTTACAACTGTATTAAAAAGTTGGTAGTACTTGAACAAATGCTTACTTGTTGCCTAACATATGATGAAGGGTTAGGAATGTCTCCCTCTCTTGTTTAGTAAATGTCCCTCTCTTTAGTAAATGTCAGAAACATTATTCAAAACAAAAAAAGAAAACAATAGCGCCATGGCTCTTCAAGTAAGTAGCATGCCTGTGCGGTATGTATTTCAAGCAACTCCAAACAGGGTAAGCCCCCATTGAAATTCCAATTACATAGAATTTGGACCCAATCTGCAACGTGTCGGCTAGTTCTTGAATATCATATGCTTCACTCTAAACTGGGCGTGAGGGATACAGATCACTTTTGCCATAAGCAGCACTGTCAAAGAAGAGAAAATATACCCTTAACTCGTCAACGAGTTCCTGACCATAAATAGAACACAAGTTAACTTTTTTTTTTCGCAGTGAATTAAACAGAACATAATGGGAGGGTTTCCACTTTTATCAAAGATGGGGTGAAACATTAATGATGCTATGTACTAGAATGTAGCATGTAAAAATTGAGATGCGATGCAACTTCCAAATTGAGGTGATAGAAGACCAGAGAAGTTCGACGTTAGCATTCATGTATGTTCAGGAATCGGTAACCAGGATTTCCATTGAAGCAACCGACATTACCTTACTAATTAGAGATAAATAAATAAACAAATATTATTAATAGATTATATAACAAACAAGATTTGTGATTGATTATAAAGTAAAATTACACCTATATATGTCTTTTTTTTTGTGGTAATTGAGATTCTAAGACTTGGAAAGCTGAGCTGTGATGTACTTTAGTCAATGTTTTCCTGGTTCTTTTGTTCATTCAGAGGCTCTATTATATGATGTCTACAGTAAAAGGCTGTTTGTGACTGCATATATATGGAGTTTATGAAATCCTCAAAGCTTAGCTTTATTGGGTCTAGTTAAAGATACAATTGGCAGGCCAACATCAGATTTATAAATAGTATACTAGTTACATAGTATATAATATATGAAATGGATTAAGACTGTGGCAGAGTAATCTAGAACTGGGAAATGACAGAACCATATACAAGAGAATCAAAAAATCCCAAAATAATACATGCTGGTACTTCTGCAAAAGCATTTTGGTCTCCTAAACTAACTTACAGAACACATTGTTCCTAGGCAAACCAAAAAGCAGTTAAAGAACAGATCTAGAGAAACAGATTCTTAAAGTACTTGTATCTATCTTGAAAAGTAGTCAAAGAAAGAGGAATTCAATACACAAGTAATGAGAAACTAATAAACTAAAACTAGCTGAAAATTATATCATTGCACAGAAAAGCTAGCCAAACCAAAAAGATTAAAGATGTGCAAATCCAGTTCTTCTAGCTAGCATAAATACCTGGTACAAATCCAACCTCCAGATTTCACATCCGAGCCGGTAGTTGGGCTGCCGAACCCGAACGAAGACCCTCCTCCTCCGAGCCTTCCACCATTGAAAGCCCCAATTTCCAGTCCTCCTCCTCCTCTAAACTTGACATCTCCACATCGCTGACACAAGTCGAGCCTCTGGAAGAAAAAGAAGAAAAACTAGAGACAAAACCAATCCTTATGATGAGGAGAATGTGATGGTGAAGAGAAAAACCAGAAGGGAATATTGGTGAAGTAATGCGTCAGGGAGGGAACAAAACCCCAACGGATTGGACATTACTGGAATTGGAGTTTGAATTAGTCGGCTTCTGGCTCCTAGGATGACTAAGAGAGATTGAAAATTTTAGGGTTTGGGAATTCTGATTTAGGGGTTTTGGGAATTCTTCAATTAGATTTCTGTAAATTCAAAGACAAGAGAAACTAAGGATGGAGAGAATTGCAGCGGAGAAGTGATAGAGGAACGATGTTCAGGTAGCCATGGATCTGACACGCTAGAAGGAAGAAGGAAGAAGGAAAAAGAAAGAAGGACGCTGGAAGAGAGGCAAATAGAGAACCCCAATCCTCAGTTCTCTCTCTCTCTCTCAAAAAAAAAAAAAAAACTTTAATAACCATGTTCGATATTCCAATCCGACTTATTGTAAAAAGTGGTAGACAAGTTGTAATTAGTGTTAATATTTTACTATAACAAGTTTGAGAACCGTTTTACCAATAAAACAATGAATTGTGGTAAAAAGTGATAATTTAGTTATAATAAGTGTTAATACTTCATTATTACAAGTTTTCAGAACCACTTTACTAATAAAACAACGAGTGTGTTGCTATAATAGTAAAACTTCATATATTTAAGTAAATTTGCGGTGAGTCCTTTATGATGTAATAAAGTTGTCTATCTTGTAACTACTGTCCTTTATGAGTTATTTACTCATTTAAAGATGTTTTTTCCTGATTTTACGACAATTGAGGTCCAAAGTAGTAACTAAGGTTGTATTTATGGTAATTCTTTAATATTACAAGTTTGAGAACCATTTGACCGATGAGACAACAAATTGTTGTAGAAGTAGTAATCAAGCTCTTATTTGTGGTAATTTTTTATATTACAAGTCTGAGACCCATTTTACTAATGTAACAACGAATTGTTGTCAAAGTGGTAAAACTTTATGTATATGTTGTAAATGAGGCGCGAGTCCTTAATTGTGTATTAAAATTCTATATTTTGTAATTTAATACTTTTCTGGAAAATTCTAGTATATGTTGACATATGCCATACATCAAGTTTTTTGAATATCTTAGACCGTTGGATTTAATTAAAAGTTGAATATATCTGATGGTCAGGAATATTCAGTGGTGGTGACCTGCTTACCAGGTAGCATGTATAATTTTTTTTTTCTTTTTCAAAATTCTGAATTACATATCTACAATGAAATTAAAAAAAAAAAAAAAACCCTAGAATTGAAAAAGAGGAGAAGACGAGGAAAAGAGGAAGAACGACAGTTTGTTCTTGTACAAAGCGAGAAAACAAAACCCTTTCTGTTTCATATAAATTGGATGATGTGATTCAGGGTTTGTGTGATTTGAATTGGATGATTATGTGCAATATTGACCAGGATTGAGGAGGCGCCACAGGGAACAAAGTGAAGAGGAGAAAAGGAGAAGGAGGAAGAGCGCTGAAAAGGAGAAAAGGGACGTAAGAACTCGTTCAATTTCTTCAGTACAAATTTTTCTTTTGCTCTGATAAAACCCTAAGTTGAAAAGGAGAAGACCGGAGGAATGAAGAATTGCATTGAGGAATGATAGATTTCCCAGTATTCGTAAGTTTTCTGGTACCCAAATCTCTCTCTCTCTCCAACCATGCCATGAGAGCTTTGATGAGGTCATGATTTATTGTTTATGATTCTCACAATGAGTTCTTGCAGGTTGGACCATCTTGGACTCTTGGTTACTTCCAAAGGACTTTTCTTTTCGTGTGTCATCACATACTTTTGAAGTAAGATTCTTGCTGTTCTTGAATCTTTTTTTTTTAAGTTTAAGTAAGCGTTTTATCACTGGTCAGATCAAATAAGAGAATATAACTGTGGGAGTTAAAAAGATGAAATGGGACTGCTGTCTCCCATGTTTACAGTTCTCGTTGATGGTGTTACTTTCTCATACAATACCATAGGCAAACCTTTCTTCTTCAGTTGAGAACTTGCGTTTGTCGAAAATGGAAAGTGGATGATGAATAGATTGGTAGAGAATTTACTCTGCAGGTGTATCATCAACAGATTTCTTGTACTCTGGCTTAAGCTCATAAGTACCCTGGTTGGTTCCCCTTTTGTTGTATACACAGAGCTCATTTAGTATCTCTTTCAAGAATTGCGCAGGTTGATCAGTCTCTTACACAAGCTGCTTCAATGCCCAATTTGGTTGTCTTTCAAATAACTTGAACATTATATCCTCCAGTTCCCCACGATCCCTTCTAGTCCTTTTCACATCTGATTGTTTAACTGGTACAGGTTTCTTCTCATCCTTGGCATTGGTAGAAATCAAGCCAATCATACCAGGAATGGGCCTCATATGTACTCCTCGGTCATTATCAATAACCTGCATGTATTTGTCTATTCTTGATCATGGACTTGTTTGTCCTTTCACGACACATCTTCCCATACTCTTCAAAGTTTGTACCATGGGGCTTCATGTCAAACTTGTGCTCTACTTTTCCTTTCACAGCAATCTTGCCTTGATTTCCCTCCGAGAAAACGCACATAGGAATAAAGTCTTTCGACATGTTCATAGAATAATTCTTTGGCTTCATCCCAGCCTCAGTGGGAGCAACCTCCATTTTGAACTGCATCTTCAAATCGTTTTTTTTGTTCTTTTGTTTTTTGTACTTCATCTTCAAATCGTTTTGAGTGAACATTATTTCTTCTGTTCATACTAAGCTTCTGATATTGATTGGTTTGCAATTCTCCTTTCTTATCCTTAAGGTCACAGATTCTAGGTTGGTGTAAGTATTTCATCACAAAACATAACTTTGACCCATGCAAAATCGACATCAGCTAAAATTTAACCTATTAAGGACCCATTTCATAACGTGCTCTCAAATCCAAGCTATAGTTCTTGGTTTAGAAATAGAAAACTCATTAGGGCATAAAAAAATTACTAGTTTTTCTAGTATTCTATTCGAGGATTGGACAAAAGGGTGGTTCTGCTTTTTTACATAAAAAGTGACTGTTACGATGAATGTGAGCATGTATTGTAGTCCAATCTGAAGGTAAAAATTATTTTGGATATTGAAGATTAAATATGATATCTGGGTGCACCTTATTTGTTGGCTTGCAGGTGGAAACTGAGACATCTTATTTGTTATTCTCAAATGCATCTCATCCCACTTTAGTTGAACCAATGTAAATATTATTGAAAAGGAAAAAAGAAAAGAAAAGGCCTAGCTACTGATTCATTTATTGTCATGTAAGAGACAATAAACTAAAATCTTTTTTACTTTGATCTTTCATATAAACCAGGAACTAGCTTTCGTTTCACCATCATCTACTTCACAATCCAAAACACCCAAAAGACTCTATTTTACAAATCCCAAACCCTGTTTATTCCTTAAATTGGTCTACTATGTACGTACATATTGTTCCCAGTACAGTAATTTTGTTTTAATAATCCTACAGGTTTCAATTTGATATAGATAATCCATCTAATTATATGTTGCATATTAGTTTGTAATCTCAATCTCTGTAACTTTTTTTTTTTTCTATTTTAGGCATGGATGGATCATATGAATCTTCAATGTGTAATGGAAGTAACTGTAATGAAATGCAATATAAGGGAGTTCGGTATGATAAGTTGTCTACAGAAGATCTTAAAGGGCAGGAGTTTAAGACTGTGGAGGAAGCTGAATCATTTTACAATGCCTATGCAAAGGCTATGGGTTTTGGTGTTAGAAACGACTACAAGAGATTAAGTATACGCATAACAGGGAGAGTCACTTCATTGCGGTTGGTTTGTTCTGCTCAAGGGAAAAGAAGAGAAGAGTACATGAGTAACAAGAAAAGAGTTCGCAGGCCAAAGAAAGAAACAAGATTCAGTTGTCCATGCTTGTTCAAAGTAAGGTACCGTTCGAATATTAATGCCTATATTGTTGATGATTTCATAACGAACCACTCACATCAGCTTGCACAAGCACATGAGTCGCATCTTCTTCGATCACACAGATCAGTTGAAGATCAACATTTAGCACTGGCCACATCTATGCAGAGAGTGTCTGTTAAGCCTTGTCATACATATGAATACATTGTTGATAGATCAGGAGGTTTTAAGAATGTCGGGTTTATTATGAAGGACTTGTACAACAAGTTAGATTCAAGACGCCGAGAAATTTTACTTGAGGGTGATGCAGAAGCTGTACTTGCATATATGAGAGGCAAAGTTGCCACAGACTCGCATTTCTACTGTAAGTTTAGCATAGATGAAGATAATAGGTTGGCGAATATGTTTTGGAGAGACTCTAATTCTCTGGTGGATTATACTTGTTTTGGAGATGTCTTGGTGTTTGATAGTACCTACAAAACCAATCCTTATGAGAAGCCGTTAGTGTTGTTTGTTGGTTCAAACAATCATTTATCAACCACAGTTTTTGGTTTTGCATTACTCATGGATGAAACGATTGAGACTTACACATGGGTTTTGGAGACCTTTATATCGTCTATGAATAACAAAAGGCCTGTAGCTGTTTTGACTGATGGGGATGAAGCAATGCGAAGGGCTATTGAAGTGGTACTCCCTGGTTGACTCCCTGGCTATTGAACCAATTTCCAGTCCTCCTCCTCCTCCAAACTTGACATCTCCACATCGCTGACACAAGTCGAGCCTCTGGAAGAAAAAGAAGAAAAACTAGAGACAAAACCAATCCTTATGATGAGGAGAATGTGATGGTGAAGAGAAAAACCAGAAGGGAATATTGGTGAAGTAATGCGTCAGGGAGGGAACAAAACCCCAACGGTTATAAAAACTTAATCAAGTTTGCCTGACAATCAAAACAGTTCATACATTACCAACAATCATACTGTTGACAAATTCTAAATGAAATCCAACCCAGCAACTAAACACAATCACCTGCACTATAAACACAATCACCTAAAAATCAACCCAGCAACTAAATTTATAATGATATACTCTAATGACCAGATAAAACTTTTTCGACTTTTTCATTGGCAGAAGCAGAAGGGAACTTCATATAGATCAGAGGTTTCCCATTCACCAGTGAAAGAATAGCAGCTGGAATACCCCACAAAGATTCTCCACAAAAGCATAGACACTTACTCTATATGATTATCCAAACGGAACAACTCAAACCCAGATTTATAATGAAATCAATTGGAATCATACCTTCAAATGGCCTGCTGCGAATCGAACTCCAATACCTTCAAATGGCCTGCTGCGAATCGAACTCCAATACCTTCAAATTGACTGCTGCGAATTGAAATCACTACCAGATTTCAAGCCAAATCACTACCAGAAACCTATAACTTATCTTCAAAGCTTTACTGGACCAAAGTTCATTAAAGGAACAAAATTTCAGAATCACATTCAAAAACCAAAGAACTAACCAAAATCAACTCCAATTTACGGAAAATAAACTGCAAACATATACCAAAAAGCCAAAAATACCTAACGAGCGACAAGATTTCGATTGCTAAACAGAAATCGAGTGTGACAAGCAACTGATTGCTAAGCAAGAAGTCGAGAGAGCACGTGTGATTGGAGGAGGTATTTGGGGCTGAGGTGTTAGGTTTTTTGATTTGGGTATTACGGATTTTGGGCCAAGATTGGTTTCATAGGAAATGAAACAGGATGTGAGAGGCTGAGAGAGAAGGATGACGAAACGGATGGCGAAGGTACGATTCAGATTTGGTTGTTTGGTGTTTGGCATGTTTTTCGATCTGGTTTTTGAGGGTGAGAGCGACTGGAGGAGAGATGAGGAAGTAAAAGATAGAGAAAGAAGAAAAATGACAACAAAAGAAGAAAAAAAGAAGAAGCAAATAATCTGAGCGCCTCTGACCAAGAAGAAAGAAGGAAGAAGGACGCTGGAAGAGAAATGGAAATAGAGAACCCCAATCCTCAGTTCGAAAAAAAAAAAAAAAAAACATAGTTAATACTTCATTATTACAAGTTTTCAGATTCACTTTACTAATAAAACAACGAATGTGTTGCTATAATAGTAAAACTTCATATGTTTAAGTAAATTTGCAGTGAGTCATTTATGGTGTAATAAGGTTGTCTATTTTGTAACTACTGTCCTTTAGGAGTTATTTACTTATTTGACAATGTTTTTTCTAGATTTTACGGCAATTGAGGTCCAAAGTAATAACCAAAGTTGTATTTGTGGTAATTCTTCAATATTACAAGTTTGACAACAAATTGTTGTAGAAGTAGTAATCAAACTCTTATTTGTGGTAATTTTTTATATTACAAGTCTGAGAACCATTTTACTAATGTGACAACGAATTGCTGTCAAAGTGGTAAAACTTTATGTATATATTGTAAATGAGGCGCGAGTCCTTAATTGTGTATTAAAGTTCTATATTTTGTAATTTAATACTTTTCTTGTGTAAATCTCATCATCCATGAGAGAATTACTCGTTTGACAATGCATTTTACTATAAATTACAACAATTGAGGTATAAAGTGGTAATTATGGTTGTTTTTATGATAATTACATGAAATATGATCCATTTACAAAAACGATCCCTTTACCAATGCTACAACAAATGTTTTGTTTATATGGTAAATAATCATATTAGACCTAAAACTTTTCAAGTCTTTATTCTTGTAATCCAGTTGTTCTTTTTGTAACTAGAGTCCTTTCTTTTGTAAATTATATCATCGATGAGGCATTTTACAACAAAATACGACATTGGACGTATTTAGTGATAATTATAGTTGTAATAAAAGTAATTACAACATTTACGATCTTCATTACAAGTTTTTGAACGATTTACATATAAAAGAATAAATGAGTACTTAGTATGATAATTTTTATTTTTTTTAAGTACACATGTCAAATTATAAGTGGATAACCTGTTGACCTGTACAACAGGTTTCACTAACTAATTTAATTTAATATATATTAATTAAAAAGTTGATGTATGACAAACATCAACACACCTTAGACTTCCCCTACTTTTCTTGTGTAAATCTCATCATCTATGAGATAATTACTCGTTTGACAATGCATTTTACTATAAATTACAACAATTGACGTATAACGTTGTAATTATGGTTGTTTTTATGATAATTATTTGAAATGTAGTTCTATTTACAAAAAAAAATGATCATTTTACCACTGCTACAACAAACGTTTCGTTTATATGGTAAATAATCATATTAGACCTAAAACTTTTCAAGTCCTTATTCTTGTAATCCAGTTGTTATTTTTGTAACTAGAGTCATTTCTTTTGTAAATTATATCATCGATGAGACATTTTACAACAAACAACCACATTGGACGTATTTAGTGATAATTATAGTTGTAATCAAAGTAATTACTACATTTACGATCTTCATTACAAGTTTTTGAACGATTTACATATAAAACAATAAATGAGTACTTAGTATGGTAATTTTTTTTTTTTTAGTACACATGTCAAATTATAAATTTATAAGTGGATAACCTGTTGACCTGTACAACAGGTTTCACTAACTAATTTAATTTAATACATATTTATTAAAAAGTTGATGTATGACAAACATCAACACACCTTAGACTTCCCCTTCAAAAATAGCAGGTATTTTAAAATATTCTAATTAAATTCCAACAATTTTGTGGCTAATTTTGTGGCAAATTCCCATACTCGGTCTTCTTTAGTTTGGCATTATGAGAGCCTCTAGCTTTACCTTCCAATTTGATCAGTTCGGGGATGGATGTTATAGAGGATTTTGTTGGTAGTTATGTAGTTTTTGTTTAATGTATCGGAAAAAAAAAAATCTTTTCGAAATCGGAATGTAAGGTTTTTCGATCAAAAAATAATTGAAACATCACATCCAATGTCATGCAGTGATGCCTTTCTATATAATTTATAATGCTTTTATCCAAATGCAGTAATGAATTCAACAAGGTAAATTTTATATTGCTCGCTTTGTTGTTCATGAGCCCGACCTTCTATTTGGTTGAAGAGTTTTTTGGCTTTTGATTGTATTGCAGGATCATAATGTGAACTAATACCTATGGTATTGGTATTACGTCCATCCTGGCCAGGCGAGTGTGTACTTTCTTGGATGAATGAAATGAGCTTGATGACTTAAACCCCGAGCTAGAGTGGGCTCAGCCCTCGAATTAAATTCATCCCATTTAAATTTTATATTGCTCGCTTTGTTGTTCATGAGCCCGACCTTCTATTTGGTTGAAGAATGAGTTTTTTGGCTTTTGATTGTATTGCAGGATCATAATGTGAACTAATACCTATGGTACTGGTATTACGTCCATCCTGGCCAGGCGAGTGTGTACTTTCTTGCTCGAATGAAATGAGCTTGATGACTTAAACCCCGAGTAGATTTCCTGCAACTCGAGTAATTGGCAAGAGATTTCCCTGAAGATCGATTTCTTGCACCGACATTTAAAGGCCTATACGGTTACAAAGGACCTCATTGCAAAAAAGTCACAACGAACCAACGATTAGATACCATTCTTGAAAGAGAATTATTACTGTTTATTGATGTGAATACATACACACTGATTCCTAAACTGGCAATGCATGTCAAAAACCACGTATCTGTTTCACTATTTTCCTGAGCATTATATTACAGCAAGCTAGAGTACTATAAACCGTAACTAAATAATTCAATATGATACTCAGGCAAGCTTGGCTAGGACACCAACTAGTGGTGCAGTATTAACAGTTGAAGCTTCAGCCATTTGGAAGTTGGTTCTCGAATCCGTATAACCATCACTATCATTGGGTCCTCCAACTATTGCTCCATCCAATACATTCGGATTAGGGGCGTTCTTGTTAAACCAAGCGTCGAATCCAGCTTGGCATGCAACTGGAGATGGATCTTTCTTGATTGAAACAATGGATGCTCCTCTATGATGAACTTGAGTTGGATACTTTGAACCAAATCCAACCATGTAGCTCATACCATTAGGATTTGAACCCAGGATATAGTCCACCTGTACGTTAAATGGAAAAACATTGTAAATCAGTGAGTTAACTACGTACAAGTATGAAGTGCTTAAACCCTAGTCAGGTCTTTGATATGCTTTATTTGTTTGCAAAGATGATTATTAGATTATGT
Source organism: Rosa rugosa (assembly GCF_958449725.1). NCBI lineage: Eukaryota > Viridiplantae > Streptophyta > Magnoliopsida > Rosales > Rosaceae > Rosa > Rosa rugosa. Next base: position 26,415,272 of record NC_084825.1, read on the forward strand.
GACTAACATTTTGTGGTTGCACAAAGGGGTGATTAGTTTCGAATAGATAATTTAATTATACCTGTGATCGGGCCAAGTCAAGTAGAGCAGGAGCCTGAACAATGCCACCACTACATTGAATGGAGGCACGTTTTGGGGAAAGGTATTCAGAGTAAACAGTTGCAATGAGTGCAGCAGTTGCAGTATACTGAAGATTGTTAAATGGCAAAAACCATAACAAGCCACCGGGCGTCTTCTTCACGTTGTTGTTACCCTTCTGAATGCAAGAGCAAATGAACTGCTCTGCCTGGTTCTTGTATTGTGACCACGGTCCTGAATCAGCCGGTACCTTGCCCTCCAAAACAAGCTTCAAACATGCAAAGAATACACATAAAGTCGCACAATTTTTTGGTTTACTTATATATCAAGGCTGCGCAAGAATCTTAATTGCCCTAAAAACCCCCAAAATAAAAAAAGCAAAAGTGCATATCCAAGCAAATTAATGATATCGTGAGTTTAAGACAAAACAAAGAAACCCAACAAACAAACTGACAGCTGAAGAGAAGTGGAACGATTACTAGAAACCCTGTAGTTTTAACAAAATCCTAGCCACCCTACATCACATATATATGCATCACTCACACACACACTAGACACATATATTCTAGTGCTCATCTATCAATGTAGTTCAAAATTATGATCTAGTGATGTCGAATAAATACATATGCAATAATCTCTTACCTTTGCAACCAAGACCTGGGCGCCAACAAACTTGTCATCCCAAGCGAACACGGTTCTTGCACCACCAGTATTGCCTGCTTGACCAAGGTAATCTAGGTACGATTTATCATCAGTAGCACGATGAAGCCATGCTGCAGCCCACAATAATTCATCCTGATCGACAAAGGAAAATATATAGCACAATTTTGGAATTTTGACCAAGGAAAAAAATAAATAAATAAAAAAATAAAGAGAAGAAGATGTGATTGGTTTTTAGCTAGTCATATATATGTTAATTACATTACCTCATATCCGCTGCTGGAGTAGAACTGGCCTGCTACATTAATGCTATTCTGATAAACACCAGCATGACTGCGGGCAAATTCAAACAGCTGTTTCGCATGCGTCAAGAGCTGGCCAGAATATGTAGGGTCTTTATCCTTGAAAGCAATGGAAGCTGCGGCAAAAGCAGCTGCGGTTTCACCAGCAAGATCAGAACCTGGATGCTGCTCATCGATCTTGAAGGATGTCCGTGGGGTAGTCATGTCTTCCGGTCTCTGCCAACAAGTATGATCAGAACCGCCTTCGCCAACTTGGCCATAGAGCACATTTGGCTGAGGGTGTGCTTTGATCAAATAGTCGGTTCCCCATTTAATGGCGTCCAATGCGTTGGAGAGCTCATTCTTCGTCTCAAGTTTGCTTGCGAACTCTATTGTGCTCCATGAAAGCATTGTTATTGTGAATGCCATGGGGAATCCAAACTTGACATTGTCCCCAGCATCATAATACCCTCCATCAAGATCAACCTGTATTTTGTAGGCAGTAAACTTCATTCTAAATTATGTAGGCATCAACCTCTCTGTGTGCGTGTGTGTGTATTTAAATTAATTATTAACTTTGCTTGGCCTTTTGAGTTTTGGTAAGATCATTGAAGGAATATCCAGTACGTTTTGGGCTCAGGGTTTGTGTTCAAGGGTTTTTCAGTTTTTGGGTGTAACTAAAACTGAACCCTAACGACACCTAAACCACTATTCCAAAAACAACTTACTTCACTAAATCCAACGATGCAGAATAATGATACAAACAAAATTTCTGAAAAACCTAACCTCTATATTCTTAAAAAAATAATAATAATAAATAAATAATTAGTAATTTGTTTCAAATTGCCCTTTGACTCTAAAAAAAAAAAAATACACAATTCATGTCCGAAACAAAATCCAAAGATGAAAAAAGGGCATATAGAACTTACACCAGCATCGCTTCCATCTTTAAGCGCTGAATCGCCACGCCATTGCACTCTCTGTTCAGGAGGCAACTTACCAGATCGTTGAGCCTCATAATACAACAAAGACTTTGTAAGAGCTTGCTCATAATCTATCGCTGCAAGCGACTTTGTAAGAGCTTGCTCATAATCTATTGCCGCAAGCGGCTTTGTAGGAGGTTGCTCATAATCTATTTCGGCAAGCGGCTTTGTAAGAGCTTGCTCATAATCTATTGCAGCAAGCGGCTTTGTAAGAGCTTGCTCATAATCTATTGCAGCAAGCGGCTTTGTAAGATCTTGCTGCTCATAATCTATTGCCGCAAGCGGCTTAGTAAGAGCTTGCTCATAATCTATTGCCGCAAGCACTGAATGAGTTGATAAAATGAGAGAAACGCAAACCAAACCAAGGACATGGATAGAAGCCATGATTACTCTTGGAAGAAAATATTGCAAATTAAGCTTGAGAAAACAAGCTTCAATGCCACGAATTTATAGAAAAGTTTTGGGGAATGGTTTAGGCAACAAATTGATGTCAGATTCTGTGAGAATAGAGTAGTAATTACATGATAGAATATTTTGTGGGTTTTAATACGGAAAGTTAAGTGAATGTTTTCTTGTGAATGATTTGCAAAGTGCGGCATTGCAAATAAATTGACTTCAACCGTAAAGATGGCGGATTCAATGACTAAATTATAGTGAAGATTAAACTGTAATTCTAGATCATTAGATAGAGTAGTAATTACATGATAGAATATTTTGTGGGTTTTAATACGGAAAGTTAAGTGAATGTTTTCCTTGTGAATGATTTGCAAAGTGTGGCATTGCAAATCATACAATCAATTTAAACTTCAACCGTAAAGATGGCGGATTCAATGACTAAATTATAGTGAAGATTAAACTATACTTCTAGATCATTAGATTAGAGTACTATTGATGGCTGAGATAAATCATGAATTTCTATTCATTTTTTATTGCATCAATAATTGAAATTACAACAACTAGGTTTGCGTGAGTCAAACTCACGACCTCCTACTTAGGAAGAGAAAATTTCTTCCACTAGACCAAATGATACTAAGTTATTCCTTTTTTTATTCTAAAATACAAAATCAATTAATAATATGTTAAAGGAAAAACACATTATGTGTCTTCGTCAAAGTAACTGACGAATCTTATATCTTATATAATTAAGCTAATTCTTGAGAGAATGGTTAAATTTTTGAACTATCATATATGTCCTCACATAATATAGATATTAATAAATAAATTATTTATTTATGAGGATAAGATAGTCAATTGACTATATCATATTTCAAAAGATTGCAATACCTCCCATAAAAAATGGAGAAACTTCCTCAAAATCAGGAGAGAAACTGCTGTAACTTTTTTTAATTTAAAAAAATAAAAACAAAAGTCAATTGACATGTGCGGAGCACATGTTAAGGGGCTAGTCTTATATCTTATATCTTATATATATATATATATATATATATATATATATATATATATATATATATATATATATATATATATATATATATATAATTAAGCCAATTCTTGAGAGAATGGTTAAATTTTTGAACTATCATATATGTCCTCACATAATATAAATATTAATAAATAAATTATTTATTTATGAGGATAAGATAGTCAATTGACTATATCATATTTCAAAAGATTGCAATACCTCCCATAAAAAATGGAGAAACTTCCTCAAAATCAGGAGAGAAATTGCTGTAACTTTTTTTAATTTAAAAAAATAAAAACAAAAGTCAATTGACATGTGCGGAGCACATGTTAAGGGGCTAGTAGGGAATTAAGGAATTACGATTATAGCTCAATCAACATTTACTATCATTATTGTAATTGATATTTTCATTGTAATTCTCTTCCTATATAAAGGGACTATCAAATTAAATGAGTAGACCAATTTCCATTTACTTTTACACGCTATCAGCATGAGTCTCTAGCCCTAGATTCGAAGAAAAAAAAAAAAACCCAAACCCTAGAATTTTTTTTTTCTGCCACCACCCTAAACAAAAAAAAAAAAAAAAAAAAAAACTTCCTTCTACCGCCAGCCCACACGGGCCTCGCCACCCAGCGCACTGCTGCAACAACCCAGCCTTTGTTGCCCAGTCACACAGCACAGCCCCGACACCTACAGCGCAGCCCACTTGATAGATCTCGCTTCCACCCAGCGTGCCCTGCGCCCTGCACCTCGCTGCCCAGTCGCACACCCTGCGCAGCCCAGTCGCCTTGCACACCCGACAGCAGCACCGGAAAAACTTTTCCCTTCAACCACTCATCTGTAAACCAAAAAAAAAAAAAAGAAGAAGAGAGAAAACCAGAAGGAAGAAGAGCAGGCGGAGGAAGAAGAGAGAAAAGAAAAGAAAAAAAAGCGTGACCTGGCCCAGATGAAAAAAAAAGAAAAAGGAGGGGTGTCTAGTGACGTAGCTCAGCAAGAAGAAAGAAAAAAAAAGGGGAAGAAGGCCCTGGCACACTGCTGAAAAAAAAAAAAAAAAAACCCATCACTACGTACGCCTGCATCAACACGCGCGTGCGCTAGGATCGTTTTGTCTTCTCAAAACCAAGAATGAATCGATGAGAACTTGAGTGCTTAGTTGATAGTGGGACTACCCACACCATATTAAGAAAGAGGCCATTATTTATTGAATTAATAGCTTATAATTCCTCTGTGACTACGATGATTGGATCATCACAAGTAATAAAAGGGCGAGGAATTGCCAAATTTTTGCTGCCTCACGGCACAATGTTTAAAGTCACAGGTGCTCTGTTTACACTAAGAGCTAATCGAATCTTGTTAAGTTTCAAAGATATTCGTGCCAACGTACGGTTATCATATAGAAACCCATTATGAGAATAGAATTGAATACCTTTATATTACCTCTAATGAATGTGGAAGGAATTAAACATATTTTAGAGAAACTAATGAGTCAATCTAGTGGATTCTACCTCACTACTATTCGGATCATTGAATCCTATGCTGTCATCAACAATGAAATGTGGGACACTGACTCATACAGGGTTTGGCATGAGCGCCTAGGGCATCCTGGTTGTGCCGTATTTTAAAGAACTTACATGGACATCCCTTCTTTCAAGTAAAAAACAAAATGGGACAAAAATCTGCCACACTGCAAGGTGTCGGTCCTAGTACTGCTCAAATATAGTCATTGCCCTCTGAAGTACCAGAAGCACTATCTCCCTCCCATTATGCCTCATTGACTATTTCAAAGGCACATCACTCATTTTGCAAAGCCTGCTCTTTAGCAAAAACAAGATCGAGACCTTCCTATATATGCTAAAGATACAAAACAAAACATTTTATTCTTACAAAGGATACAAGGAGATATCTGTGGACCTATCCATCCAAAATGCAGACCATTCAAGTACTTTATGGTTCTGGTGGATGCTTCGACACGCTGGTCACATGTCGCATTATTGTCCACAAGAAATGCTGCATTTGCAAAACTCCTAGCACAGATTATATGTTTAAGGGCTCACCACCATGATCACCCTATCAAGTCTATAAGGCTTGATAACGCTAGAGAGTTTACATCAAAAACATTTGATGATTATTGCATGTCTATTGGGATTGATGTAAAGCATCCTGTACCCCATGTGCATACACAAAATGGTATCTCAGAAGCCATAATCAGAAGGCTACAGATGGTGGCTAGGGCACTGGTTATGTGCACTAACCTGCCTATATCTGCCTGGGGTTATGCAATATTGCACGCAGCTTTACTTATTCATTTCAGACCCACTACTTGCCAACCATTTTCTGTGTACCAGTTGGTAACTGGATATGAGCCTGACATTTCACACTTATGCATATTTGGTTGCGCAGTATATGTGCCTATTGCACCCCCACAGCGCACCAAAATGGGTCCTTAGAGACGATTAGGTATTTATGTTAGATACGAATCTACAACAATTATCCGCTATTTGGAACCCTTGACAAGCAATCTCTTTACCGCTAGATTTGCGGATAGTCACTTTAATGAGACAATCTTCCTGTCATTAGGGGGAGATAGGAAAAAGGATTTTCCAAAGGAACAATAGGAATTGTCGTCGTTTGTCCCCACTCTGTCTCATTTTGATCCCCACACTTCACAATATGAAAGTGAAGTGAAAAGAATTATCGATCTTTATAACGTAGCAGATTCGATGGGTGATGCGTTTACTGATATCGTAAAAGTGACGAGACCACATATACCAGCTGCAAATGTGCCTGCAAAGTTAGAAGTCCCCAACAAAGGGCACGGCGCCGCAGATAGAGGCGCTACAACTACACTTGGTGGAGGTGTGGTTGAGGCCATGGCTCCTCAAAGGAAGAGGGGGAGGCCACTTGGTTCGACTGACACTCACCCAAGGAAGAAGAGGGCGAGTAAGGCACAAACAGATCCATTAATCATCAATGTACAGAATCCCTCTCATGAGATTGTCTCTGATTATAGTTATGTCCATAAATTAATACTGGAGGAAGCTCCGATGTTTGAAATGATTCCAGAGAACAAAGAAATCTCAATGGATTATGAGAGTGCATATGAGTTGATGGAAAGATCTTCCATACACATTGATGATGTATTTGCATACATTGTTGCTCAAGAAATCATAGAGCACGATGATATCGAACCACGCTCTGTTGCAGAATGTCAACAAAGAGCAGATTGACCTAAATGGAAAGAAGCAATTCAGGCAGAACTAGATTCTCTAGCAAAGAGACAGGTATTTGGTCCGGTAGTGCTAACCCCACCAAGTGTAAAGTCTGTAGGACATAAATGGGTCTTTGTTAGAAAGCGTAATGAGAATAATGAAGTCCTGAGGTACAAGGCTCGCCTTATGGTGCAAGGTTTCTCACAACGCCCTGGAATTAACTACAAGGAGACATACTCTCTCGTAATGGACGTTATAACGTTCCGCTACTTAGTTAGCTTGGTAGTTTCCGAAGGACTGGAAATGCAGCTCATGGATGTGGTTACTGCATATCTCTATGGGGATCTTGATTCAGAGACATATATGAAAGTGCCTGATGGCCTTACATTACCAAAATCAAGTGACTCTAAACCACGGAGTGCGTTTGCAATTAGGTTGAAACGCTCACTTTACTGATTGAAACAATCAGGGCGGATGTGGTATACCCGTCTAAGTGACTACTTGATTGGGAAGAGATATAAGAACGATGATGCCCCTGCGTATTCATAAAGAAAACAAGTTCTAGATATGCAATTGTAGCTATATATGTCGATGATATGAACATAATAGGTACTCTTGATGAAATAAGAGAAACCACGAGCTACTTGAAATCCGAATTTGAGATGAAGGATCTTAGAAAAACTCGATTCTGTTTAGGCCTTGAACTAGAACACCGAGTTTATGGAATACTAATCTACCAGTCTACATATGTCCAAAAGATGCTCAGGCGATATAACATGGACAAAGCGCATCCTGCTAGCACTCCCATGATAGGTCGAAGTTTGGATGCAAAGAAAGATCCATTTCGTCCAAATGAAGATGACGAAGAGGTGTTGAGAGCTGAAATTCCCTATCTAACTGCAATAGGCGCATTATTGTACTTAGCCCAGTGCACTCGACCATACATTGCATTCTCAGTGAACTTGTTAGCTAGATTTAGCTCAGTGCCAACACAGCGTCACTAAAATGGTATCAAAAATATTTTCCGATGCCTAAAAGGAACCATTGACTTGAGACTGCTCTTTCCCTACAGAGAGACAAAAGGGGTCGCAGATGGAACTGCAATCCCTAAAGGAAATGTTGATGGCGAAAATGCCACTCACTACACCGAAACCTCAAATAATGCTTTGGTTGGTTTTGCTGATACTGGGTACCTCTCTGACCCACATAAAGGTCGTTCCCAAACTAGTTATGTATTTACCATTGGGAACACGGCGATATCTTGGAGATAAACCAAGCAGACCCTTGTGGCTACCTCCTCGAACCACTCAGAGATCATTGCTCTACATGAGGCGGTTCGTGAGTGTATATGGTTAAGAACTATCATTACACATATTCGAGGGACTAGTGGTTTAGTTCTACCATTGAAAAGCCTACTTGCATTTATGAAGATAATGCAGCTTGCATCGAACAGATGAAACTACGTTATATCAAGGGTGATAATACAAAACACATATCACCAAAGTTTCTACAATCAGAAACAACAGGCTCTCCTCAAGATTCAAGCGAATCACGTAAGGTCTGAGGAGAATGTGGCATATTTATTTACCAAATCATTGCCTAAGGCCATATTTGAGAGACATGTGAAAAACATATGAATGCGAAGACTTTTCAAGCTCCCTTGACTAATGTAAGGATCAGAGGGAGGTGTAGACATCAGGGGGGGTCTAACACACACATGTCATCATCAAATGTAATAGGTGCATTGTGCTCTTTTCCTTCAACCAAGGTGTATTTTTTGTCCCACAGGTTTTTTTATTGTTACTTGGCAAAGTTTTTAGTGAGGCAACAATTCATGCACCATTTCGTCTTTGACTTGGCACAAGGGGAAATGTTAAAGGAAAAACACATTATGTGCCTTCGTCAAAGTAACTGACGAAGAGGGAATTAAGGAATTATGATTATAGCTTAATCAGCATTTACTATCATTATTGTAATTGATATTTCCATTGTAATTCTCTCCCTATATAAATGGACTCTCAAATGAAATGAGTAAACCAATTCCGATTTACTTTTACATAATAAAACTAATATTTCCTTTTTACTGTTTCCTTCTTAAAATTGTCTTTTTTTTTTTTTTAAAGAATGGCTGGTGCAGCTGCCCTCAAGCCTTGATTAATGAAACTACGGAATACAAGGGGGGGACATTGAGCTTAAACCCCTTATTACAATAAGCATCCAGAGGTCCCGAAATAATATCAGGCGACTCTACAAAATACATGTATTCTAACAAGCACCAATCAGCAAAGAGTGCACTGCTGGCTACTCCATTTACTTTGACATAGCTGTGACACACCGGCAAGATAACTCGATTACAACGAAGCATAATTACTAAAATCACAGCTTTCCTACTATGTTGCCGCCGGAAAATAAATTCGATGACACTTAGTTTCATTCTGCCACTAGGAGGTTGCGACCATTTAACAATGGATCGCCTCCTCACTAGGCCAGACAAGGCACTAAGAGTGCAGGCACGGACATTTAGCCTGACTAGCCCTACAAGATACATGCAGGGATTTATTTCACGCCAAAGGCGAGACAATAATACTAACCAAATAAAATAAATAAAACTAAAAACATAAATAACAAATCCAGCCCAAGCCTCATCCAAGGAAACAGGAAGACCACATGCCGTCAGCCAAGCCTGGTCCAACAATCTTAAATTCTTAATAAAATTATTATTTTTTGTACACGTGTCTGCATTCTATTTGTCTATCTTTATCTATACTATATTTAAGATATTGAAGAGAGGTCATCAGCCAAAACAGAGTTTGTTTACGTAACTACCCTTTATATATTAAAATATTATGAAAATCAAATTAATTAGAAAGAGTACCCAAGTAAACTACAAATAACAAAGAAAGATTCTAGCATATACAAAAAACAATTAATAATCAAATTAATATTTCTTTTTACTGTTTCCTTCTTCTTCTTTGAATAAAGAGCTGGTGCGGCTGCCCTCAAGCCTTGACTAATGAAACTGTCGAATACAAGGGGGGACATTGATCTTAAACCCCTTATTACAATAAGCATCTAGAGAACATCTTGAAATACTATCATGAGTTTCTACTAAACAACTGTATTCAATTAGGCACCAACTAGCAAAGAGCGCTCTACTGACGACTCTATTTGCTTTGACATGGCGGTGACATAACGGAAAGATAACTCGATAAGTAACCCAATTACAACGTAGCATAATTACTATACGCACAACTTTCCCACTATGTTGCCACTGAAAAATAAATCCAGTGACACTTAGTTTCACCCTGCCGCTAGGAGGCAACAACCATGTGACCAAGCAAGAAACTCACCGCCTACCTAGAGCAGACACGTTACTGCCACTAGGAGGTTGCGACCATTTGCTAATGCAAGGAACTCGCCGCCAACCTAGAGCAGACAAGGCAGACCAGGTGCATAAACTGACACGAAGCCCATCTCGTCCTACCAACCTATGGCAGAGACTTATTATAAACAATAAACAAGCAACAAAATAACAACTATTATTCAAACAACTCAAGCCAATAACCCACCAGCAAGGGCCCAAAACCCTAAGCCCAACCCAACCTCCAAGCTCCCCAAGGAACGTCTGAGCCGTAAACCTCCAAACATGCCACCATTTCCACCGCCTGTGAGCTGCAATCCATTCCTGCCCCCAACTCCGCTGCCCACACACCGACGCCATTAGCCTCACATCACCACGCCGCCTACCAGTGATCTCGCTTGAAATTGGAGGTCGCATCTCAAGGCGTGACAGATCCCTTTCGAGATCGCCTCTGCCACGAGAACGAAGCCCCAACCACAGCCTCGATCCGATCTGCTGTAATGACATCCGATCCCGCAACCGGTCAGCAACACCCCTACGTTGTTCTGTACCCGTGCTCGCCCACGACCAAAGATGGCCAGATCAGAATATATCTGCCCACTCCAAATTGTCTATCTTTATCTATATAATATTTAAGAGATTGAAGAGAAGTCATCAGCCAAAACAGAGTTTGTTTACGTAACTACCCTTTATATATTAAAATATTATGAAAATCAAATTAATTAGAAAGAGTAACCAAGTGAACCACAAATAACAAAGACAGATTCTAGCATAAACTATTTATAACCACCAGGCTTGCTCACCTAAGGAACAATTTTAAGGGACTGTGAGGAACAAATGCATCCCAACCACATGTGGATAAAGAACATAAGGCCTCCGTAGTTTACGGAGCAGGTGAACCTAGGGTTCGCGTGGTGGCGGCTGCGACCTTATGGTCCCCTGGCCAGGCAACAGCGCTGAGACCACTATGGCATGGTTCGGAAAGGTGGTTTGCAGGCTTCTCGTGCGAGAGGGTGGTTATCTGGATCGTGGATCGACGGAATTTTGAGGCAGTGTTTAAGGCTCAGATTGTGACGGTGTTGGATGTGGTGGTTGAGGGTGTGATTCCGGGGGTGTAGTTCGTGTAGTTCGACGGGTGGAATCTCTCTCGAGGTTGTGGCGTCAAAGAGTCTGCAGCGGCTGCATCAAAAATCCAAGGAAGGAGGCGTCGGTTTTGCTTTTGATCGTGGTTGATTGAGGCCAACTCGAGATTGGGGTTCCTTTTTTAGACCAAGGCGATGGTGGAGGAGCGAGGCCGGCCGCCGGAGTATTGTTAGACAGTTGCTTCCTTGCTAGCTGGTGCTACCTGATTTGGGGGAGGAGGAGGGACAGTGGGTTTGGGCCTCACGCGTCAGCAGGCCTCGGTTGCAGCAGTGAAACCTAGCTGGGCTAGCCCACTATCTTTTCCTTCTCCTTTTGGATTGGGCCTAGGATGGGCTGTTGAGGTGAGGCCTTGTCCTGTACTTTCTCATTTTGAAGCTGGTCCTGTGTTAGTTACTGTGATGTACACCATTGAGGTCTTAGGTGTCAAAGTTCCAAGACAATGCTTTGATCTAAGATTGTGTAGGTGTCCTTTCAAAAAAAAAAAAAAAGATTGTGTAGGTGTAGGGTTTTTCTTTTTTTCTTTTTCGAATAAGTGAGCTCCGCTCTACTCTTAGTTTTTTTTTTTTTTTTTGTGAGGTTTATTTTCCTTGCAGTTCCTTTAGATTTTTAGTCTTTTGATTATGAGTGTTTTTGGCTGCTCCAACAATATGTATTGTGTTTGAATTAGTACTATAAGTAGTTTCTTGAAACCCTCTAGTTTGACCCAGTGACGTCATTATTTAATGGAACTTGATTCCGTTCCCCTCAAAAAAAAAAAAAAAAAAAAAAATCTCACCCACATATATTAAATTAAAAGTCTGAAATTATAATAACTTAAAACTGTTAATTTGTTATCAGCCGTCAGACTCACTTGTCCTTTAGGTGAGCAAGCCTCTTATAAGCACCCACCTTCTATAGCTATTTTCTTCCACTCTCACACCCATCTAGTGTGTGCTTATTTCTAATTGCACCCAAAAAAGAAAAAAAAAACCTACTAACTAACTATCCGGAATTCTAGATTTGGAAGTATTCAATTTATTTATTTTTTTCCTTCTCTCTCTCCTTTTTTTAATTTTTAATTTTTTTTTTTTTTTTGACAAGATAGAGAGATTTCCTTTAGATCCCAAAGTCAAAAATGACACATACAATAGATCCATATGTACTGATTGTACCTTAAATCAATGGCCAAGTAAGTAAGAGATCGATGTGTACCATATATTAATACAAGAGAAAAATGCACCATCAGTGCCTCAACTCTTGTGCACCGGCCAAGTTGATACCCGGACTCTCAGTGCTACCAATGTGATACCTGATCTATGATTTTGCTATCATTGACATACTTCCGTCAAATTTCTCAGACAGGGACGTTAAAAAAGTCACGTGCCAAGCACGTGGGCCCAAAAATGGCATGAAATGACTTAAATGACCCCAGAAATTTTTTGTATACAATTTTCTCTTTCCTCTTCCTCTTCTTCTTCTTCTTCTTCTTCTTCTTCCTTTGTTCAGTTGTTGCTGCATCGCTCAATCTTCTTCCAAATATTCTTCTCTAAAATTTCTACCACATCATGATTGCTTCACACTTAGTTTTTATGAACTTCATCCCTCAATTCTAGCAATTATTCACGCTCTTGAACCCAGAATAACCATTAACCAAGATGCCAAAATAGCAAAAACAAAAACCCAGCAATTGTTCATGTCCTTGAATCCAATCCAAATCATCCATTTTTCTTTCTTTTTCATAAGCTTTACTTCACATACATAACCCAATGGCCACAACCACAGTGACCCATACAAACAACTCAAAGACTCAAGCTTCAAACTCAGGCTTCACCCTCTGTCCATACTTGATCTTCATCTTCTCATCAAACTCTTTAATTAGCCTTAATCTCTGCAATTTTTTCAGCATTCTCCATGGGCTCCTCTTGAACCTTAGCAAGCTGCCGACTCCTCTTCTTCGTCGTGGCCTCTCTCTCGACTTCCAATCCTTCATGAGCAGAGCTGCATAAATACGAACCAGAGAAAAAGACAAAAAAAAAAAAAAAAAAAAACGATAAAAGTTGATGTTCAAACAGAGAACAGAAACATAGCAACATATGTAAGCAAACTAAAATTGTAAAAACAAATACAAAAATGGGATAGAAATCAGTTGGGTTCTGGGTTGCAGGAGTTGTGAGGTGGCGACCACCGTGTCCTGGGTTTTCCCCATCCTCACTAATCCAATTATCAGATGCAATTAACGCGAGCGTGATAGCCGCTGCAAGATTTCAATTGGAGAAGACAGGGAACCTTGTTCGGATTGAAATCGACTTTTCTTTTGGGCACAAATACACTGTTCTTCTTCTTCCTCCTCCTCCTTCTTCCGATCTAATTCCCTCTTATCAATATCCAAATAGTAGCCTTGCTGCTACTGCAGATTGCAGAATGGTACTATTTGCAGCCTTGCTGCGACTGCCAGGAACGGAAAGCCCGGAAAAAGCTTTCTCCTTTGCAACCATATCAACAACCCAATAAGTCGAAAACCGGAACAAATAGTGATTCAAATCGCATTGAATTATAAGGCACACAGTTCACCACTGAAAGACTTGGTCTTTACCTTCTTCATCGGACTGAACAGCTGAACAAAGGAGGAAGAAGAAGAAGAGGAGAGAGAAAATTGTAAAAAAAAAAAAAAAATTGGGCTACATTTTGGGCAAAAAGACGTGTTTGCCCTTTCTTTTAGGCCCACGTGCTTGGCACATGACTTTTTTAACGTCCCCGTTTGAGAAATTTGACAGAAGTATGACAATGATAGCAAAATCATAGATCAGGTATCACATTGGTAGCACTGCGTCCGGGTATCAACTTGGCCGGTGCACAAGAGTTGAGGCACTGATGGTGCATTTTTCTCTTAATACAATGAAACTCAATTATTGGAGTTTACATGACTATGTAAAGTCATTCCACACAAAGGAAAATTCTATGACGTACATTATTGGTGTACTATCATCCAGTTGTGAAACCAAAAATTGATTCTTAGAGGGGCCGAACAAGTAGACAATTATAAAGATTTTTTTGTTAATCCAAATCATAGTTTTTTTTTTTTTTGGCAATACGAATGGTTCTGAAAAATACTTTGGTTCTCAAATAAATAATGGATGTGTTGTAGAGAAACTGAAATTGAGAGGAATTTGCTGTGTATTCTCATTGATAATAGGGGCCTCTTTATATAGAGGATTACAATGCATAGAATCTCAATCATACAAGGAAAGTAATCTTACATTGAATAGGAATCTAGATCCTTCTAATCTAACCCTATTACCACTAGGTCAAGTAACCTAGAGTTTGGGCCAAACACAAATAGAGATATCCTTAAACACTCCCCCTTGTGTTGTCCAAACACGGTGCTTCTCTCGTTGCCTCGTTAAAAACCTTGCCGAGTAACAAAAACTCAGTGGGACAAAAATAACCTCGGTCGAAGGGAAAAAAGAGCACAACACACCCTTCACGTTTCGAGACCATACATGTAGACATCTCCCCCTGATGACTGCATCTCTCCCTGATGACTGCATCTCCCCCTGATGACTACGGTCATGGGAGTTCGGATAACTTCCGCAATCGATGCTACCAACATGTTTCTCGAAAGTGGAATTTAGGCAATGACTTAGTGAGCAAGTCTGCCATACTGACCTCAGATTGAACCTAGTTCACTTTGATCTTGAGGAGAGTCTGCTGTTGCTGATTAAGCTTGGTGTTGTCGCTTTGATGTAGCCTTGCTTCATTTGTTCAAAACAAGCAGCATTATCCTAAATGCTCGTAGGCTCATCTATGGTAGACTTCAAACCACAATTGTTCGAACATGCGTAATTATGGATCCAATCCATATACATTCACGAATCTCTTCGTGAAGAGCAATAGTCTCTGCATTGTTCGAAGATATAGCGACTAGGATCTATTTCTGTAGACCTCCAAGATATCACGGTCTTTACCCATGGTGAACACTTAACCATTTTGGGAATGACCTTTGTGTGGGTCAGAGAGATACCCAACATCAGCTAAACCTTCCAAAATGCTAACTTCGTTTTGGGATGGGGATAGAGGACGCAGGCCAGTGTTGGCGGCGTTCCTGGTGTGTGATGGGTCTGAAACCATCATCTCTCTGTAGGGATAGAACAAGCCCATATCAATCGTACATCTCAAGTACTGAAAGATATCTTTTACACCAATCTAATGGCGTCGCGTTGGCGCAGAGCTATATCTTAGCTAACAAGTTTACTGCAAATGAGATGTCCGGTCTTGTGAATTTAACTAAGTACAATAATGCGCCTATTGTACTCAAGTAAGGCACTTCTGCCTCTAGCACATCTTCTTCATCATCCTTTCGACGAAGCTAGAGGATCCTTTTCAGGATCAAGACTACGAACGATCATGGGGGTGCTTGAAGGCTTGACCTTGTCAAAATGCCTAAGCATCTATCGACACGATGCTCGAGTTCCAAACCGAGACATAATCGTGTTCTCCCAAAATCCTTCATCTCAAACTCGGATTTCAAATGTTCAGTGGTTTCCCTTAACTCTTTAAGGGCTTCTAATGAAGATCATGTCCAACATGAACCGCGATAGAATCCTAAACTTGTTATGGAAACGCGTGGGCATATCCCTTCCCAATCAAGTAGTCACTTTAGTGAGCGTTTCAACCTCTTTGTAAACGCGCTCCGTGGTCTAGAGCCACTTGACTTGGGTAAATGAAGTTCACCATGAACCTTCATGTATATTCCGTATCTAGATCCCCATAGAGATACGTAGTGACC
The DNA here is from genome assembly GCF_958449725.1 of Rosa rugosa. Classification (NCBI taxonomy): domain Eukaryota; kingdom Viridiplantae; phylum Streptophyta; class Magnoliopsida; order Rosales; family Rosaceae; genus Rosa; species Rosa rugosa. The sequence goes on from NC_084825.1 coordinate 26,431,175, forward strand.
ACATTTGTAAGCTGCATGTTCAGTTATTCGGAAACTACCAAACTGACAAGGTAGTGGAGTGCAATGACATCCATTACGAGAGAATATGTCTCATCGTAGTCGATTCCAGGGCGTTTTGTGAGAAGCCTTGCGCCATAAGGCGAGATTGCCATCTCTTTTTCTCATCACGCTTTCTAACGAAGACCCATTAGTCAATAGGTTTTATGTCAGGAGGTGTTGGCATTACTGGCTCAGAAAACCTTCCTCTTCGTTAGAGAATCCATCTTAACCTGGATCGCATCTTTCCATTTAGGCCAAATCTCTCTACGTTGGCATTCATTCATCAACGGAGCGTGGTTCGATATCATCGGACTCAACAAACTCATGCGTGACTACATCATCAATTATGATGGAGTTTTTATCCCACGTCTCATGTACACTAGTGTAATTTTCATAGAGCTCTATATTCTCAGGAATAGGGTTCTAACGTTGAGGCGTCCCCCAACGATAACCATAACCCGGAAGATTCTCATGAGACGGATTTTGAGTGTCGATGATCAAAGGGTTGGAATGTGCCAAAGTATCCTTCGAACTCACGGGCCTCCCATGCATCCTAGCTGGGGCCATGGCCTGTAACGCCAGAGTGCCACTCTCTATGGCGTTGGCGCCATGCCTACCTCTGTGTAGGGTGGCGCTACGTCCTCTCGTAGGGACGTCCATCCTTGCAGGCATGTTTGCAGCATATTTGTGTGATCTCGTCACTGTAACAGGGATCGAGATGAGACATAGTGGGGACAGACTACGACAATTCCTGTCGTTCCTGTTGAACATTCGTGTTCGTATCTCCCCCTAACGACGGGAAGACTGTCTCATCAAAGTGACATCCGCAAATCTAGCGGTAAGGAGATCGCCTAGCAAGGGCATTAAGTGGCGGACGATTGTTGGAGTCTCAAATCCAACTGACTTGTTCATTCATCTGTAAGGACCCATTATAGAGCGCTGTGGCGGCGCAATTGGCACATAAATGGCACACTCAAATATGCGTAAGTACGATATTTGTACCCAGTCACTAGCTGTAACGCAGAGGTAGATTGAGTGGCAGTGGGTCGTAGACGAATTAGCATAGCTGCATGCGATATTGCATCACCCCAAGCAGATATAAGGAGGTTGGTGCGCATTACCAATGTCCGGACTACCATCGTAGTCATTTCCGCGAGACCATTTGGGTGTGCTCATGGGAATATGATGTCCAACATCAGTCCCAAATGCAATAACTATCGAAAGTCTTCGATGTAAACTCACTAGCATAGTCAAATCCAATTGACTGAATAGGATGATTCGGGGAGTGAGCCCGTTGTCATATGATGTGTGCTAGGAGTGTTTCATAAGCAGCATTACAAGTGGACAATGGCACAACACGTGACCAGCGTGTTTGCATATCAACCAACATCATGAGATATTTAAACGTCCGCAAGTTGGTGGAATCAGTCCACAGAATCCCTACAGATTCTATGTAAGAACATAATGAGTATTTTCATATCCTTTGCATAGGACTGTCTCAGTCCTAATTTTCCTAAGGAAGTGGCTTTGTAAAATGAGCGAGAGGCCTTAGAAGCAACCAAGGAGAGTTTTGGTTGGGCCTGAGCGTTTGAAACGCATATTGAAGCAAAGTTTGTGACTACATCACCCATCATGGTGTCATGACCATGGGAAGTGGCATCCATGGCGTTATAACCATGGGGATTGACATCCATGGCGTCATGGCCATGGGTAGCGCCATATATGGCGTTGTCACAAGGGACTTGGGCGGCCATATGGCGCTCCAAGACAGCTGCAGCGGCAGATGCTGCAATTGTTGCGATCTTGCTAAGTCCAGGAACCAATTTTTGATTCTTGCTTCATTTCGCTCGAGGGTGTCCATGTGAAGTCTTTAGTAGACGGATCACCATATCATGACCAGGGTGACTTATCCTGTCGAGACAAAGCCAATATGTGTCTAAATCCAAGAGATCTTCTCTCATAACTTTATTGGATTTAATAGCTCGAATAGTGACATAGAGTCCACTAGAGAGACACATAAACTTCTCTAAGATGCGCCTTCGTTCGCAATCATTAGAGGCATTGCAAAGGAACTCATTTTTGTTCTCTACATGCGTTTTCGCATGGAATCCGTTGGCTATCCATAGGTGCGAGTTGCCCTAGGAGCGTAGAGAGTTTCTGTGACATTAATCAAGGTGCCATTTGGCAAAGAGAACTTGGGCTATTCCATGTCCTTGAATTAATACTGATGGCCCAGCCATCGTAGTCACAAAGTAACATGCTCATGAATCAAAATGGAGTCATAATGAAAAGAACTCAAAATTTTATTCATAAGCCAACGGAGTACATCATTGTCTCTTAACCATTAGGAGAATCTAATCTAACTGCTTAGCTAATGCAAAACAATGGTAGTCGTCTAACTTTTTTCGGTAATTCCAACGCAAATGTGACCAGGTGAGTAGGGAGATGTCGGTGGAGCAAAGCTCGCTTAATTACCACTTATCTCAAAACCTTCCTAGACATCACATTTACATTGAGTACGCCTACTTTGAAGAAAGACTAAACCATAGGCATCTACTACAAAAATAATATGGCAATTGCCTACATCTCTTGGAAAATAAAGACTTAAACAGAATTGGCGATCTATTGATCCCAACCAGATTCGTAGTCTTCAACCCTTCACTCTAGATCATCTTCTTGATCTTCTTGTTCTACATAGTGAGCTTCTCTTGCTTCACAATATGTTTTGTAGGCGGTGACAATTTCTTCACGAGCTCTACAAATGTGTGCCCAATGATCAGACACTCCACATTGAGAACATACATCTCTTTTCTCAAACTCCATTGATTAAGGCGCTTTGAAAGCGTCATTAAGATGGCTCTTAGTGTTGGTGGCGCCACCAACATGGCCAGAGGCGTTGCCTCCCTCTCTTTTTCCACGTTTACCTCTTCGGTTCCGTGTTCGCCTATTTTGGCGATTACCTTCCCAAGTAGAGCGATTATATGGACCAAAAAGTCTATAAGTATCCCTAATGTTAGGGTTTTGCTCTTGGCGCCTTCTCTTAGGGGCACGACTATAATTGGATTCCGGAATATGCTCTATTTCCACGGATCTCGAATTATAGTTCTTCACAAGGATGTTGTCATACTTTTCAGTGATATTCATAGCTCCAATGAGCTTATGAAACCTTGTGATCCGTCCTGCAGTAACATCAATTCGATAGTTCTTAGCAACCATCAATGCAGAAACGGGGAAGGTAGAGAGAGTCTTCTCAATCAACATTGCATTTGTGATCTCTTTACCACAGAATTCCATTAAGGATTTAATGCGAAGTGCTTCCGAGTTGTAGTCAAGAACTGACTTGAAATCATAGGAGCGGAGGCTATGCCATCTCACTTCTAGGTCAGGAAGCAAGGAAGGAGTCACGGACGTTGCCAAATCTTTCTTCGAGTGAGGCCCACAGCCTTCTGGGGTCTTCTTCATTCATACACTCGTACTGGAGCGAATCATCCATATGAGGAGTCATTAGGATGATGACTTTCGCCTTATTTGCCTCTAAGGCTGCTCTATTTGCTTCCAAAGCTTGAGCTTGCTCAACAGTTAGCACGTCCTAGCTAGGCTCGAGAATCGTATCCAAGATTCCATCGGCCTTGAGATGCTGGCGGACATCACGAACCCACCTGTGATATTCAGAGCCAGTTGTTCCCAATGAAGCAAAGTCCAATTTGTTCAGGTTACTCATCCTGAAAGAGAACAAGAAATTAGGGTTAGTTTCGGAGCGTGTAAGGCTACCACGAAAACATATAAAATTTCTGAGCGGAGTCGCTTCCAAGAAATTAGGGATTTTCTGAGCGTAGTCGCTTCCAAGAAAATCCGATTCCAA